>NW_024040040.1:24960814-25176559 GCF_014851395.1 Micropterus salmoides | reverse complement strand
TTGTGAATTTCCAGGCCCAAATAGAGTCGGAGTTGCATCGTCTTTTAGGACTAAACGTTGAACTGTTGCCGGTGTTCTGACGATCTATGCTGCCTTGCCGAAAAATGCTACCATAGCGCAAATTGAGTCTATGGACTCGACTCTACTCGGCCCTGCTCCATTTTCCATTGCAGATAGTACCCAGAGATAGTACGTAGCTTGTCATCATAGCGACGCCACACACAACTGCCGCAACGTAATGTTCAATGCGACACACACACCAGCTATCCACACAGCTTTCTCTTTTTTAAGTTAAAACGTTTCAACATTACTCAGAATGTAAAGACAGATAAGCGGTATGAAAACCTTCCAGCTGTGTTTTCCTCTGCCGTTGTTGCTGCAGCGGTCTGTGTGACAGTGGGAGCAGAGGGCTCTGTGAGCGGGCAGCTGGCCGGCCTCACATGCTCCTCCCGCGGGTTGGCACAGGCATCCCTCGCAGCCACTTGCAGAGCTCCTCAACACCAAAAATATTCAAGCACATTTTTGTTCCGCAATCACTGCTCGTAAAACTGTCAATATTCGACACAGATGATTTCTCACCTCTAAACTTCTCAGAAGTGGATTTAGTGATGAATTCTATTTTAAATTTAAAATTAAATTTTCTGTTGCTGGCCTCTGTCTGGCGCATGCAATGATGGTGCAGTTAATAGTGTCTGTCGTGTTTTCACGTTACATTTTAGAATCCCTCAGCTCGCTTGGAACCTCGATGGAGGTGAGGTGATACGAAAAAAAGTACCTGGAAGCAGGTACAGGTACAACATTTCTACAATGGAAAACCAAACAAAGGCGAGTCGAGCCAAAGGGCCTCCGCTCAGACTAGCTTGGTTTGAGGGCGCGCGTGACCCCGCTAGCCACTTGGCAAGCTTTATGACGCGTTTTCATTGTGACGTCACAAGTAAAGGAAGTGAAGGGCTGGACTACAAACGAGCTGTTTTCAAGCAGTTCAGAGCCGTGCTTTCTGTGGGAGATGGGAACTCCCTTTGGGCTGGACTTTGGGTTTTTTCACTTTGCAAACCTGTTACATGCACAAAAAAGAGAGAACTCAATAAAGGAGAGGGGAAAAGCCAAAAAGCACAATACCACCTCTTTAACTTAACTGACAATTACAGCTTCAGACTTCTACTCAGGAACTGAACTGTAAGCCTACTTACAAGCTAAAGGTGTGGCAGACTCCTGGCTTGAAACAGCTTGGCCAGCTGTTCTGATGGACTGATGGGGTTTGCAAACAAAGATGACAACCTTCATTTAACACACAAATAATAAAAAAATTAACATTTACACTTTTGAGGACAACAAAACAACAGTAGTCTTTGCTGTGGGGTGGAGCACTGAATCACACTAGTGTTGGAATGTAGCCATCACAATGAAGCTGTTTCATTTGTCACAGCACAACATTCAGACAACAGATCTGAGAGGAAATAGTGTGGATAGGAAAATAAAAGCAGAAATATTTCTCTTGTGATTACAAACCTGTAATAGTGCTTATCCCTTTGTCTTTACATACTGCAGATGAAACAACCGTCAAAGCTCTTTCTTTCCGGCTTGTTTTTCTTGAAATCGTAACTGAAAATCATTAACTAAAAGGGCAGTATTGTGCCTAAGTCATTTATAGCTACGTTCTGTTGAGTAAATGCACCATAGCAATGGAATGGCCTACTCCATCTGCACAGCAGGTTAAAAGGAACCATTGAAAAGTTATTGCATTAAGTTTAACTTGGTGCTACGAATGATTTATTTGGAAGTCCCATTACAAGAGGAAAAAGCCCTATTTTCTGAATGCCTAATGACAGGAGAGGGGGATACAGGCAAGTTTTTGTATATTACTCCCCATGCAAGGGTGAAAAAAAGGAGATTAATTTTAGTGTGGTAATGAAATCAGTCTCAAGACAGACACATTTATTTGAAACTTTTGAAAATATAACGATAGATGGTACTGTGTCTAAAATAAGAAACAGTTAATTATGTTAAAGTGGGGTGTGTTTCTAACCATCACATTTGGCCCTTAGTTGTTGTAATCATAAAGAGATAGAGCTCTTTGACGATTTAATATTCTCAGTGACAGATTTGCAGGAGGGGAAAACAAAGGCTGTGGCAACACTTGGATACAAGCTGCTACTGATGAAGCTAAATGCTGAAACCAATTACAACTGCAGTTCCTCTAATGGCCACTAGATGCTGGCTCCAGGACAACTGAATGTACTGAGAGGAATATGGAGGGATTATTGGGTCAGAACTAAAACTAAAAGTCTAAAACTAAAAGTCGAAATTGGAAACTAAAAGTCGAAAATGAATTTGGTATTTAGGATTGGGCATTTAGACATTTAGCCATTTAGGATTCGGGATTTGGTATTTAGGATAGGGCATTTAGTCATTTAGCCATTTAGGATTGGGGATTTGGGGATTTAGGATTTGGGGATTGGGGTTTTGGGGATTGAGTCGTGTATGCAAATGAGGAGGCGTGACCCGAAGGCTGGAGGGAGGGTTTGGAACCAGGCTTAAGGGCCCCTAGCAGCACAATTGGCGCTAGCCAACAAACTCATGGTCAGGAGCAGTTTAACATGATTACCTGCCTTTCCCAAATCAACTTTTTATTGGATACATGTGTGTAAATATCCCAGAGTACAGGATAAGTAAAACAGATTTTAAAGTTTTACAAGAAAAGGACAAGGATTTTAACATAAAAATACTGTATAAATATATATTTTAGAGACAGCAGAGGAATTAACAACTGCCATAGGATAAGAATATAGTTTTTCCATGTTGATTGATATGCATGTTTTTGTTTATAAAACACTGCCTCTCACAATTTGTTTTTCCATTTCATTCTTCAGGTTCCATTTGTTTTCTTTCATTAAAAACCTTGGGCAGGTCTGAGATACTCAAATGTCCTATTATTGATAGAAATGTCTTCAGAGTAGCTATTTGAATGTAGATGATATTGGCTGTAGTTGGGAATGACCTACAGGGCCAGAAACAGCTGGTTGGAAACCAACAGAGCTTTGCTAAACGTCAGTCATTGTTCAGTTAATTTGCAGGGGTTGATTTAGGTCTTGCTTTCAGATAAGTGATGCAGGCAGGAGGAAAGAGCAGAGAAAATACATCAGCATTTGAAATGCATTCCCAAAGCCAAGCCTTCAATCTCACCCGTGCCCCACGGGGACAGCCAACTACGTCTCATCTCCATGTCAGTTGGTCGCTTTTGCGTGGGTTTGCCTCATTTACCTGTTCAAATTGCGGCAACTAAGGATGGCATCTCGTAGAACTGTATAATAGAAAGGAAAGGTCAAGTGGTAGAATCACTCTGGGTACCAAATCATAAGATGTTTTCTATGATTGTTCTCAGAGCGAGAAATAGATACGATATTACCTCTGGTTCGCATCATAAATAGTACGTTGGCTTGAATTTGTATTCATGCCTGCAAAGCGCGCGCGCGCACACACACACACACACACACACACACACACACACACACACCCCGGATATAGCAGAGGACATAATGGAATATTTTGGTCTCTGCCTTACAAACAGATGGCATAACGGCAAACACTGAGGGCCGAGAAAGGAGTTGAGGAGGGTAAATTCAATAGTAAGATTTTTAATATCTGAGAGAGAAGCAGTAAACATGAACCATGCCAGTTTTCAGAGGTTGCCTGCAGATAATGTCTTTAATGTGGCTCTTAAGAGTTCAACTTCAAAAGGCTTTAAATGGAAAACACCTACCACCATCTGAAAATTTATGAAAGAATGAGGGAAAGCTTTTCCGAGAAGGCAGGGTTGGCAATTTGTTTCAAAAAACACTTTGCCATATTTGTAGAAACTGTCTTTATATAATACATATTAAAAAGTTAAGTGCTCTGAAAAAAGAAAAAAAGGAGGTCGTTCCATTCGGACTGAATGGCAATGGCTGTCACACACAATGTAGACATTTTACAAATGGGTAGCTTATTTGTGTATTTATTTTTGTAGTTATTAGTAAGACACATTGTTATGAGACAGGATAGAACGGACCCAAACGCAACACTCAGTGGGAAGGAGGTTTACAGAGGGGCTAGGGAAGAGCAGATGGAGGTGAGGTGGACGCCGGGGGACGTGGACACGGAGGACCGAGGAGCAGGCGAGGCGCAGGCGGTAGGGCTGGGCGATATGGCCTAAAAATAAAATCTCCGATTTTATTTACTTTAATTCAATTTACGATTTTTTCCGATTTCCCCCCCTACTTAAGGAAAGCAATAAGGTTTGTTGGTCAGTGCGGCTTTGTTCATCGCGGAGAGACTGGCATTTTTCATATTCGGCTGGATGTCTCTGTTTCAGGTGTTGGAATAGGTTTGTGGTGCTGCTGCCTTTCACTGCGATAGGCTTTAGGCAAATGTTGCAGCGTGGTGTCTGTTGTTCCACATCTGTCGCAGCAAACCCATACCAGTTCCAAACAACAGATGACTTTATTCCTTTCTTGGGAACAAACTTCCCGCTCTCACCGGTAGCCATTTTGTCGCTTGCTGTTGCTGTTTAGTGTATGATGTTGTCGCTATGGGAAACGAACACTACGGAAACCCCGGGGAGCCAAAAATGTGCTATTACACAAAAACTCGATTTACTTATTTTTTAAATCGCCCGCAACAAAAAATTCGAATTAATTCATTCAATCGATTTTTCGCCCAGGCCTAGCAGGCGGTGAGGCGAGGAGCGGGAGGGTGCCGTGGAGGAAGCCCGAGAGGAGAGGACCGGAGGACGAGCCCAGCCGACAGAACGGAGGACGAGGGTGAGTGAACCTGGGAGGGAAAGCAGAGAGACAGAGTTAACACAGGAAACAACCGGGGGATGGAAAACAGAGATCACTTCTGAGGTTAACCAGAGCTTGAGAGGTTGGCACCAGGTTGGGAGCAACGACGATCAAGTAAAGGTGGTGTGGAGAACTGGGGTTGATATACAGGCAGGGATGAGGTTGATTACTGGCAGGTGTGGCAGGCTGACGAGGTGCAGGTCGTTGGCAGGGCTCAGGAGCGGAGGGAGAGAGAGGAGGAGAACACGCAGGGGAGGAGACACAGGGAGGCAGGCAGAATACAGGAGAAGAAAACAGTGGGAGAAAAAAAAACGAGAAAAAACCAGGACACTCACCGTCAGCCGGGCTGGCCCCACAACCCACAAACATTAGTGTACATAAATAACGCTGGCTAAATGTCCCCAAGTATCTGTGTTTCTGGTATATAAGCCACTTATTATATAGTTTGACATTGAATATAGCTAAACCTACTGTGGTATATACTAGATAGTGTAGATTTAGACCGAGAATCCACGTAAGAGAACCCGATCTCTGGCGTGGGAACCACGGTTATTATCGTTGATGAAGACGAACGAAATAACGAATGTGAAAAGACATTGTCGTTAACTGAAATAAAAATAAAAATGAGGAATTCAGAAAATCTCTCTCGTTTCGGGGCACCACTGGAGTTATTATCCTTGAGCCTCCGGACCTCTAGTAGCTTTTAATAATTATACAATTATCACTAGTGATCAGTTAGTTAATAAGAGCTAAATTATCTTAAATCAATCAGTCAGTCTCATATCTAAAGGGTCAATTCTCTTGGCAGGGATGTGGAAATAGTCAACACACACAGTTCCTTGATTACAGTGAATTTATTAACTAACTAAAGCGATATAAAAGGGTGGTTAAATACAGGGAAAATAAACAATGGCTGAACAATGAGAAATGGAGGTTCAATTGTGGGAAGCATTTGACTCATACAGCAGAGGAGAACTAATGAAAGTAAGCTATGAGTTTAGGAGTTAAAAGACAATATTAGCATTATGGGACATCCCTGAACACAGAATGTTTGTTACGTCTTACGGCTTGTTGACGGCCTGCTTTGGCCTGTTGCACGGGTCCCACGCTAGCTGCCCGATCCTGGCTTTTTGCTATGGATTCTCCGGGGTTCTCCGTGTCTGGCAATTCGGCTGTTTTCAGGTTTCCTTCGTTGCCGCTGGTGAGACCACGTGGCTTGGTCTGACCTCGGTGAAGTTGGCTTGACGAACAAGCTTAAAAGGGAACTTGGTCGTTCCTCAATTTGTCCAGTGTAACTTAACGGACTGATAACTTTAACAAAACAAAAGAAAGAAAGAAGATAAAACAAACTGAGGGGCAGATCGATGTCGTGGCACTTCGCGTGTGTAGCTTCAAGCGAACAAGGGCCTCGTTGCGCTGGTCCAACTCTTAGGGCGTTGCCTGGAGAGGCATGCCGGACGCGTGCCGAAGCGTCCAGAGAGCAGAGCGGAAGACCAGAGCACAAGGGGAAGAGCAGAGCAGAGAGCAAGCGGACGACATCGCGTGTTGCGCTTTTGTTGTCTGGGGCGTGGTTCCCCAGAGGGCGTTTCAGGTTTCCCGAGGGACTGCCTTTCTAAACTTTTAATGTCTAAAAAGAAAGTCTATTTGCACGAATTATAATCAAATTCCACAATCAAACCTCAATGGTCAAACAGTTGTACCGTTCTAAGTTAAGCATTTGGTAACAGGAAAACAATTGTCACATTATTGGTCAGGATAAGTGGGTGACATTTATACATTAACGGCATTTCCGACGATGGTATGTAATACTTATTTCATCCACTTGGGGGAGCTCAGGTTACATGAGGAAAGCTTAGATTAACCCAAAACAATCTTTCCTTAGGAAATGGGGAATTCAGCCTTAAATTCAGGCTGGATAATTAAGAGTATAGTATGACATTTCTTTATCATCATTTCTAAAGTAATTGTGTGAGAAAGTATTGTGAACAAGCGTTGGTTACACATTAAATGAAGGAGTGTCCTTAATCTTGCTGAAAACAACAACACTGCCAGAGTAACTTATTCAATTCAATTTTATTTATATAGCGCCAAATCACAACAACAGTTATCTCACAGCGCTTTTCATAAAAGAGCAGGTCTAGACCGTACTCTGTGATGATATTTACAGAAGCCCAACAGTTCCCACCAAGAGCAGGAGGAAAAACTTCCTTTTAAGAGGCAGAAACCTCGAGCAGAACCATGGCTCAGGGTGGGCGGCCATCTGCCTCGACCGGTTGGGGGTGAAGGAGAGAGGGGGGGGGAGAGAGAGAGAGAGAGAGAGAGAGAGATGTAAGGAGAGAGAGAGGGGAGGGAGGCAGCCTACACAATATACACACAGAGGTACAGACAGTGAAGGTGATGTTGCTATAGACTAAATGAAAAATGGTACAGATATTTATAATAGTGTTAATGTAATGGTAACAATCGTAATGTTAATGATTATAATAACAATAATAACATTAAAGCTGCAAGCAGCGTTGGGCGGGCCCTCGCACTTGTAAGCGCGTCCGCGTGTGAGCCGGCCGAGTTGCATATTCTCGAGCTCTGCCGGTGCGGCTGTGAATTTGTTACGCGGTTATGACGCCGCATGAAGGTGTTATATGTCACTTCCTGTGTCCCCTATGTGGAGCTACATAGCACTTGCCGCTATGAATATAAATCAGTATTGGTGTGTAGATGTCTGCGGGGTGGGAGAGTTATCAAGCACGTAAAGTTTGTTTCAGATGTAAGCATGTACATTGAACAATAATGTACCCAAACAATAAAATAAATTCCTTTTATATTTCCCTGCCTTGTTGTTTATGTGTACATACAGAGGAAGAATGTGAGAACAGCGCACATTTCATCGTTACTGTGTGTTAGAGCATGGGAGAACAGTGGATACTTTTAATACAGCCCACACCCCTAATACTGTGTAACTATAACAAGTAGAGAACAGAAGAAAAAGATGTTCTTTCTTTACAACTGTCTGCATAGCTTGTTCATATTGTGTAATGAATGAAAATAAATAGGCCTACTAGGCTCCTCTCTACTTTGACATTTAAGATTAGCTTGTTTGATCCACCTTCATACACATGTGACATTACTGTACAACTTGAGAAAGGTGAGTTGTTTTCTGCTCCAGCCTGCCTAAAAGAAAAGCGTTTTTGGGATTAAATGGACTTTATTAGCTGTTGCAGTGCAGGATGAACTCAGAATAGATCCATTTCTCACCTTATTATTCTAAATCATGCAACGAAGAAGAAGAAATGCATAATAAATCTGTCCACAAATACTGTACAGCATGTAGTCTAATGAACAAGACTTGTGTTATAGCTGACTTGGGCAGTGAAATGTTTTGTAAATTCATGTGGTCATAGTTGTCCACAACTCAAATCAGAATATAAGAAGAAATGTTTTATACCACCTCAAGAAGGCTTCCTATCAGAAAGGTAGGAAGGTATTTCAAATGTACAACTGCAGTACTTAAATCTAAGTAAAGTAATTTCCCTGACATTTTTGTGTTAGTTTACTTTTAATAGACCTATGTAAGAGGTTTTATACTTCCTGTGAGTATAATCCAATCAATCTTATTTTCATACTGTGTATCCGTTGTGTAATTTGATAAATTGTGTTGTATGTCGTGCTAGCATCTCAGAGAAGATTCTGACTGCAACATGCGTCTTTGTAAAGAGAGAAACGGACAGAAAAAGTCTCTAACTCTGCCTGTCAGCTCGCTCTGCTCCGTTAAAACTGAATTTACCATACAGAATTGAATACGAGTGCACTCCAGATTTAGCTGCAGCTAGCTGACCGTGTGCTTCTCCCTATACCACAGTTCTGTGTCCATGCATGCAGCAAACTGAAAGCGCTGTCTGTCGGAGCGTCTACGTGAAAAGAGAAGGAAGACATGGCTGGTAGTGTCTTCAGAGTTGTTAAACACCTCAGCGCACTGAAGGAAGCCATCTGACTGTGTGAGGGGCAAGATCGTTGATGTCTGCAGGCAGAGTAGGCCTAGAGCTCTCCTGTCTGATTGGTCCACCAATAGCAGAGAAGATGACCCCTTGAGACACAGCCCCTCCTCATTTGCATAATGAGGCAGAAATGCATACAGAAATTTAAAAAGGACAGGAAGAAATAAAAGAGAAAGAAAATAAATAAGGTAAATAAATACAAAGGAAGAATTAAAGCTGCAAGCAGCGTTGGGCGGGCCCTCGCACTTGTAAGCGCGTCCGCGTGTGAGCCGGCCGAGTTGCATATTCTGGAGCTCTGCCGGTGCGGCTGTGAATTTGCTACACGGTTCCGACGCCGCATGAAGGTGTTATATGTCACTTCCTGTGTCCCCTATGTGGAGCTACATAGCACTTGCCGCTATGAATATAAATTGGTATTGACGTGTGGGTTGGCCTAAACATTCTCGAAAACTCACCAAAATTTGCAAACATGTCAGAACCGGTGAAAAATTTCGTATTCTACAAGTTTCGCACATGGGCGTTGCAAAATGACTCGCTAGCGCCACCTAGAAAATTGGAAAAAATTAGCCCCTCGTTCACGTTCAACCTACATCTACGAAATTTTCTGGGGACATGTATCATATCAAGACGCACAAAAAAGCCTCAAGAACCCATAGCCTAAAGTCAACAGGAAGTCGGCCATTTTGAATTTTACGGCCATTTTTGGATGATTTACACACTTCGTACTTTAACGAACTCCTCCTAGGGATTTAGTCGGATCGACGTCAAATTTCTGCTGTGCCTTCTAAAGGCATTGACGATGAAAAGTTGTGCTATTTGCGCGTTTTCGTCAATGGGCGTGTCCGTGGCGTCGATGATTCGCTATGAAACAGGAAGTTGTCGTAACTTCAGTGTACATGCTCACATCTGGACCAAACTGTACATTTAGGATGAGAGTCCCGCCCTGAACACATGTACATGCCGACATTCACCCACAGTCATAGCGCCACCTGCTGGCAATAGAAAGTGACCTTTAACGAAGCAGCCCCCGCCGCATGTTTCACCTACGTGCACGAATTTTCTGTGGTACGTGTATCTTGTCCAGACGCACAAAAAAGTCTCTTGGAGCCATAGCCTAAACCCAACAGGAAGTCGGCCATTTTGAATTTTATGTCAAATTTTGGATGATTTACACACTTCGTACTTTAACGAACTCCTCCTAGGGATTTAGTCCGACCGACCTCAAATTTCTGCTGTGCCTTCTAAAGGCATTGAAGATGAAAAGTTGTGCTATTTGCAAGTTTTCGTCAATGGGCGTGTCCGTGGCGTGGCGTCAAAGATCAAGTCTTCGCCATGACACGGAAGTTGTCGTAGCTTCAGTGTACATGCTCACATCTGGACCAAACTGTACATGTAGGATGAGAGTCCCGCCCTGAACACATGTACATGCTGATATTCACCCACAGTCATAGCGCCACCTGCTGGCAATAGAAAGTGACTTTTAACGAAGCAGCCCCCACCGCACGTTTCACCTACGTGCACGAATTTTCTGTGGTACGTGTATCTTGTCCAGACGCACAAAAAAGTCTCTTGGAGCCATAGCCTAAACCCAACAGGAAGTCGGCCATTTTGAATTTTACGTCAAATTTTGGATGATTTACACACTTCGTACTTTAACGAACTCCTCCTAGGGATTTAGTCCGACCGACTTCAAATTTCTGCTGTGCCTTCTAAAGGCATTGAAGATGAAAAGTTGTGCTATTTGCGAGTTTTCGTCAATGGGTGTGTCCGTGGCGTCAGAGATCAAGTCTTCGCCATGACACAGGAAGTTGTTGTAACTTCAGTGTACATGCTCACATCTGAAACAAACTTTACGTGCTTGATAACTCTCCCACCCCGCTATGGAGGACCGATCCTGACACAGCCAGAAATAAATACAGAAATAAATAAATGCTCAATAAATAAATAAGCATCCAATTAAATACACAAAAAAATAAAGTAAATTAAAGCTGCAAGCAGCGTTGGGCGGGCCCTCGCACTTGTAAGCGCGTCCGCGCGTGAGCCGGCCGAGTTGCATATTCTGGAGCTCTGCCGGTGCGGCTGTGAATTTGCTACGCGGTTCCGACGCCGCATGAAGGTGTTATATGTCACTTCCTGTGTCCCCTATGTGGAGCTACATAGCACTTGCTGCTATGAATATAAATTGGTATTGACGTGTAGATGTCTGCGGGGTGGGAGAGTTATCAAGCACGTAAAGTTTGTTTCAGATGTGAGCATGTACACTGAACAATAATGTACCCAAACAATAAAATAAATTCCTTTTATATTTCCCTGCCTTGTTGTTTATGTGTACATACAGAGGAAGAATGTGAGAACAGCACACATTTCATCGTTACTGTGTGTTAGAGCATGGGAGAACAGTGGATACTTTTAATACAGCCCACACCCCTAATACTGTGTAACTATAACAAGTAGAGAACAGAAGAAAAAGATGTTCTTTCTTTACAACTGTCTGCATAGCTTATTCATATTGTGTAATGAATGAAAATAAATAGGCCTACTAGGCTCCTCTCTACTTTGACATTTAAGATTAGCTGGTTTGATCCACCTTCATACACATGTGACATTACTGTACAACTTGAGAAAGGTGAGTTGTTTTCTGCTCCAGCCTGCCTAAAAGAAAAGCGTTTTTGGGATTAAATGGACTTTATTAGCTCCTGCAGTGCAGGATGAACTCAGAATAGACCCATTTCTCACCTTATTATTCTAAATCATGCAACAAAGAAGAAGAAATGCATAATAAATCCTGGGACAAAATCTGTCCACAAATACTGTACAGCATGTAGTCTAATGGACATGACTTGTGTTATAGCTGACTTGGGCAGACTTTGGCCACAACTCAAATCAGAATATAAGAAGAAATGTTTTATACCACCTCAAGAAGGCTTCCTATCACAAAGTTAGGAAGGTATTTCAAATGTACAACTGCAGTACTTAAATCTAAGTAAAGTAATTTCCCTGACATTACTGTGTTACGCATGTAACAGGTTTTATACTTCCTGTGAGTATAATCCAATCAATCTTATTTTCATACTGTATATCCGTTGTGTAATTTGATAAATTGTGTTGTATGTGTGCTCGCATCGGGTACTACTTCATTGCCCTCTCAGAGAAGACTCTGACTGCAACATGCGTCTTTGTAAAGAGAGAAACGGACAGAAAAAGTCTCTAACTCTGCCTGTCAGCTCGCTCTGCTCCGTTAAAACTGAATTTACCATACAGAATTGAATACGAGTGCACTCCAGATTTAGCTGCAGCCAGCTGACCGTGTGCTTCTCCCTATACCGCAGTTCTGTGTCCATGCATGCAGCAAACTGAAAGCACTGTCTGTCGGAGCGTCTACGTGAAAAGAGAAGGAAGACATTGCTGGTAGTATTGTCTTCAGAGTTGTTAAACACCTCAGCGCACTGAAGGAAGCCATCTGACTGTGTGAGGGGCAAGATCGTTGATGTCTGCAGGCAGAGTAGGAGCTCTCCTGTCTGACTGGTCCACCAATAGCAGAGAAGATGACCCCTTGAGACACAGCCCCTCCTCATTTGCATAATGAGGCAGAAATGCATACAAAAATTTAAAAAGACAGGCAGAAATAAATACCATGGGTGAAAATAAATAAGGTAAATAAATACAAAGGAAGAATAAAACAGACAAAAATATTAAAACACACACATAAATAAATACATTAAAAAAATTAGTAATAAATAAAGTTGAATAAACAAATAAGGTAATTATAACAAAGGTGAATAGTAAAGGCACTAATTAAAATATATACATTTATGTCTCCTTGTATAATTTAATTACTACCTACATTTATTTATTTACTTTATTTTTTGTGTATTTAATTGGATGCTTATTTATTTATTGAGCATTTATTTATTTCTGTATTTATTTCTGACTGTGTCAGGATCGGTCCTCCATAGCGGGGTGGGAGAGTTATCAAGCACGTAAAGTTTGGTTCAGATGTGAGCATGTACACTGAAGTTACAACAACTTCCTGTGTCATGGCGAAGACTTGATCTCTGACGCCACGCCACGGACACACCCATTGACGAAAACTCGCAAATAGCACAACTTTTCATCTTCAATGCCTTTAGAAGGCACAGCACAAATTTGAAGTCGGTCGGACTAAATCCCTAGGAGGAGTTCGTTAAAGTACGAAGTGTGTAAATCATCCAAAATTTGACGTAAAATTCAAAATGGCCGACTTCCTGTTGATTTTAGGGCATCGCTCCAAGAGGCTTTTTTGTGCGTCTGGACAAGATACACGTACCACAGAAAATTCGTGCACGTAGGTAAAACGTGCGGCGGGGGCTGCTTCGTTAAAAGTCACTTCCTGTTGCCAGCAGGTGGCGCTATGACTGTCTGTGAATGTCAGCATGTACATGTGTTCAGGGCGGGACTCTCATCCTACATGTACAGTTTGGTCCAGATGTGAGCATGTACACTGAAGTTACGACAACTTCCGTGTCATGGCGAAGAGTTGATCTTTGACGCCACGCCACGGACACGCCCATTGACGAAAACTTGCAAATAGCACAACTTTTCATCTTCAATGCCTTTAGAAGGCACAGCAAAATTTGAGGTCGGTCGGACTAAATCCCTAGGAGGAGTTCGTTAAAGTACGAAGTGTGTAAATCATCCAAAATTTGACGTAAAATTCAAAATGGCCGACTTCCTGTTGATTTTAGGGCATCGCTCCAAGAGGCTTTTTTGTGCGTCTGGACAAGATACACGTACCACAGAAAATTCGTGCACGTAGGTAAAACGTGCGGCGGGGGCTGCTTCGTTAAAAGTCACTTCCTGTTGCCAGCAGGTGGCGCTATGACTGTGGGTGAATGTCAGCATGTACATGTGTTCAGGGCGGGACTCTCATCCTACATGTACAGTTTGGTCCAGATGTGAGCATGTACACTGAAGTTACGACAACTTCCGTGTCATGGCGAAGAGTGATCTTTGACGCCACGCCACGGACACGCCCATTGACGAAAACTTGCAAATAGCACAACTTTTCATCTTCAATGCCTTTAGAAGGCACAGCAGAAATTTGAGGTCGGTCGGACTAAATCCCTAGGAGGAGTTCGTTAAAGTACGAAGTGTGTAAATCATCCAAAATTTGACGTAAAATTCAAAATGGCCGACTTCCTGTTGGGTTTAGGCTATGGCTCCAAGAGACTTTTTTGTGCGTCTGGACAAGATACACGTACCACAGAAAATTCGTGCACGTAGGTGAAACGTGCGGCGGGGGCTGCTTCGTTAAAGGTCACTTTCTGTTGCCAGCAGGTGGCGCTATGACTGTGGGTGAATGTCGGCATGTACATGTGTTCAGGGCGGGACTCTCATCCTAGATGTACAGTTTGGTCCAGATGTGAGCATGTACACTGAAGTTACAACAACTTCCTGTTTCATAGCGAATCATCGACGCCACGGACACGCCCATTGACGAAAACTCGCAAATAGCACAACTTTTCATCGTCAATGCCTTTAGAAGGCACAGCAGAAATTTGACGTCGATCCGACTAAATCCCTAGGAGGAGTTCGTTAAAGTACGAAGTGTGTAAATCATCCAAAAATGGCCATAAAATTCAAAATGGCCGACTTCCTGTTGACTTTAGGCTATGGGTTCTTGAGGCTTTTTTGTGCGTCTTGACATGATACATGTCCCCAGAAAATTTCGTACATGTAGGTTGAACGTGAACGAGGGGCTAATTTTCCAATTTTCTAGGTGGCGCTAGCGAGTCATTTTGCAACGCCCATGTGCGAAACTTGTAGAATACGAAATTTTTCACCGGTTCTGACATGTTTGCAAATTTTGGTGAGTTTTCGAGTATGTTTAGGCCATGTCAGTTGGGCCTACTTTGCAGAAAAAAAAAAAAAAAAAAAAATAAAAATATATATAATATATATATATATAATCCGAGCAAATTCAATAGGGACCTCGCACGGTCGTGCTCGGGCCCTAATAAATAAATGTAGGTAGTAATTAAATATACAAGGAGACATAAATGTATATATTTAATTAGTGCCTTTACTTATTCACCTTTGTTATAATTACCTTATTTGTTTATTCAACTTATTTATTACTAATTTTTTTAATGTATTTATTTATGTGTGTGTTTTAATATTTTTGTCTGTTTTATTCTTCCTTTGTATTTATTTACCTTATTTATTTTCACCCATGGTATTTATTTCTGCCTGTCTTTTTTAAATTTTTGTATGCATTTCTGCCTCATTATGCAAATGAGGAGGGGCTGTGTCTCAAGGGGTCATCTTCTCTGCTATTGGTGGACCAGTCAGACAGGAGAGCTCCTACTCTGCCTGCAGACATCAACGATCTTGCCCCTCACACAGTCAGATGGCTTCCTTCAGTGCGCTGAGGTGTTTAACAACTCTGAAGACACTACCAGCCATGTCTTCCTTCTCTTTTCATGTAGACGCTCCGACAGACAGCGCTTTCAGTTTGCTGCATGCATGGACACAGAACTGCGGTATAGGGAGAAGCACACGGTCAGCTGGCTGCAGCTAAATCTGGAGTGCACTCGTATTCAATTCTGTATGGTAAATTCAGTTTTAACGGAGCAGAGCGAGCTGACAGGCAGAGTTAGAGACTTTTTCTGTCTGTTTCTCTCTTTACAAAGACGCATGTTGCAGTCAGAGTCTTCTCTGAAGAGGGCAATGAAGTCTCAGTAGTACCCGATGCGAGCACCACATACAACACAATTTATCAAATTACACAACGGATATACAGTATGAAAATAAGACTGATTGGATTATACTCACAGGAAGTATAAAACCTGTTACATGCGTAACACAGTAATATCAGGGAAATTACTTTACTTAGAATTAAGTACTGCAGTTGTACATTTGAAATACCTTCCTAACTTTCTGATAGGAAGCCTTCTTGAGGTGGTATAAAACATTTCTTCTTATATTCTGATTTGAGTTGTGGACAACTATGACCACATGAATTAAAAAAATTAAACATTTCACTGCCCAAGTCAGCTATAACACAAGTCTTGTTCATCAGACTACATGCTGTGGACAGATTTTGTCCCAGGATTTATTATGCATTTCTTCTTCTTCGTTGCATGATTTAGAATAATAAGGTGAGAAATGGGTCTATTCTGAATTCATCCTGCACTGCAGCAGCTAATAAAGTCCATTTAATCCCAAAAACGCTTTTCTTTTAGGCAGGCTGGAGCAGAAAACAACTCACCTTTCTCAAGTTGTACAGTAATGTCACATGTGTATGAAGGTGGATCAAACAGCTAATCTTAAATGTCAAAGTAGAGAGGAGCCTAGTAGGCCTATTTATTTTCATTCATTATACAATATGAATAAGCTATGCAGACAGTTGTAAAGAAAGAACATCTTTTTCTTCTGTTCTCTACTTGTTATAGTTACACAGTATTAGGGGTGTGGGCTGTATTAAAAGTATCCACTGTTCTCACATGCTCTAACACACAGTAACGATGAAATGTGTGCTGTTCTCACATTCTTCCTCTGTATGTACACATAAACAACAAGGCAGGGAAATATAAAAGGAATTTATTTTATTGTTTGGGTACATTATTGTTCAGTGTACATGCTCACATCTGAAACAAACTTTACGTGCTTGATAACTCTCCCACCCCGCAGACATCTACACGCCAATACCGATTTATATTCATAGCGGCAAGTGCTATGTAGCTCCACATAGGGGACACAGGAAGTGACATATAACACCTTCATGCGGCGTCATAACCGCGTAGCAAATTCACAGCCGCACCGGCAGAGCTCCAGAATATGCAACTCGGCCGGCTCACACGCGGACGCGCTTATAAGTGCGAGGGCCCGCCCAACGCTGCTTGCAGCTTTAATTTACTTTATTTTTGTGTATTTAATTGGATGCTTACTTATTTATTGAGCATTTATTTATTTCTGTATTTATTTCTGACTGTGTCAGGATCGGTCCTCCATAGCGGGGTGGGAGAGTTATCAAGCACGTAAAGTTTGGTTCAGATGTGAGCATGTACACTGAAGTTACAACAACTTCCTGTGTCATGGCGAAGACTTGATCTTTGACGCCACACCACGGACACGCCCATTGACGAAAACTCGCAAATAGCACAACTTTTCATCTTCAATGCCTTTAGAAGGCACAGCACAAATTTGAGGTCGGTCGGACTAAATCCCTAGGAGGAGTTCGTTAAAGTACGAAGTGTGTAAATCATCCAAAATTTGACGTAAAATTCAAAATGGCCGACTTCCTGTTGGGTTTAGGCTAATGCTCCTAGAGACTTTTTTGTGCGTCTGGACAAGATACACGTACCACAGAAAATTCGTGCACGTAGGTGAAACGTGCGGCGGGGGCTGCTTCGTTAAAGGTCACTTTCTGTTGCCAGCAGGTGGCGCTATGACTGTGGGTGAATGTCGGCATGTACATGTGTTCAGGGCGGGACTCTCATCCTACAATGTACACTTTGGTCCAGATGTGAGCATGTACACTGAAGTTACAACAACTTCCTGTTTCATAGCGAATCATCGACGCCACGGACACGCCCATTGACAAAAACTCGCAAATAGCACAACTTTTCATCGTCAATGCCTTTAGAAGGCACAGCAGAAATTTGACGTCGATCCGACTAAATCCCTAGGAGGAGTTTGTTAAAGTACGAAGTGTGTAAATCATCCAAAAATGGCCGTAAAATTCAAAATGGCCGACTTCCTGTTGACTTTAGGCTATGGGTTCTTGAGGCTTTTTTTGTGCATCTTGATATGATACATGTCCCCAGAAAATTTCATACATGTAGGTTGAACGTGAACGAGGGGCTAATCTAAAAATTTTTCACCGGTTCTGACATGTTTGCAAATTTTGGTGAGTAAACGAGTATGTTTAGGCCATGTCATTTGAGCCTACTTTGCAGAAAAAAAAAAAAAAATCTTCAATTCAATAGGGACCTCGCACAGCCGTGCTCGGGCCCTAAATATATATAATCTTAGCAAATTCAATAGGGACCTCGCACGGTCGTGCTCGGGCCCTAAATAAGACTAGCAAAAATAGTCGTTGCAGCAGAGGGTGTCGAGCAGGAACACGGGGGCAGCAGGTGACCCGCAACCACATATCCAGACTCCACAGCTCCAGAGCCAGAAAACCTGCAGGAAGTGATAGGAGAGAGGAGAGAGACGAGAAAGCACAAGACTACCGGAAAGGGGAGAAGTTGTGTTAGTTACATGCAATAATGGGATGAGGTTGCATACAGAGGGAGAGAAAGTAGAGGAGAGAGGAGCTCAGTGCATCATGGGAAATCCCCCGGCAGTCTAGGCCTATAGCAGCATAACTAAGGGATGGTTCAGGACTAACCTGAGCCAGCCCTAACTATAAGCTTTATGAAAGAGGAAAGTCTTAAGCCTATTCTTAAATGTGGAGATGGTGTCTGCCTCCTGAACCCAAACTGGAACCTGGTTCCACAGGAGAGGAGCTTGATAGCTGAACGCTCTGGCTCCTAGTCTACTTTTGGAGACTCTAGGAACCACAAGTAACCCTGCATTCTGGGAGCGCACTGCTCTGGTGGGGTAGTAAGGTACTATGAGCTCTTTAAGATAAGATGGTGCCTGACCATTAAGAGCTTTGTAGGTAAGAAGAATGATTTTAAATTCTATTCTGGATTTTACTGGAAGCCAATGCAAAGAAGCTAAAACAGGAGAAATGTGATCTCTTTTCCTGGTTCCTGTCAGAACACGTGCTGCAGCATTCTGGATCAGCTGAAGAGTCTTAATGGACTTTTTCGAGCAGCCTGATAATAAGGAATTGCAGTAATCCAGCCTAGAAGTAACAAATGCATGGACTAGTTTTTCTGCATCATTTTTAGACAGGATGTTCCTGATTTTCGCAATACTACGTAGGTGAAAAAAGGCGGTCCTTGAAATTTGCTTAATGTGAGACTTAAACGACATGTCCTGATCAAAGATAACTCCAAGATTCCTCACAGTGGTGCTGGAGGCCAGGGTGATGCCATCCAGGGAAACTATATCTTTAGATAATGCGTCACGGAGGTGCTTAGGCCCCAGATTCTTTTCAGCACTAATATCAACAACAGATAGCTGTTAATGCATTGGGTCTTTGGAGACTGCAGTCTTTGTTTATTTAAAGTTCGGCTGTCCTGGATTATGTCACACTTAGGCGTAAAAAGGGGGTATCCTTTGATGGGGTAATGAAACACGGAGCAAGGTCAGATGCCACGGTTACATGTGTGGGGGGGCAGTTTTGATAGGCTGTTCAGGGAAATGCTAATCGCTGGTTAGTGTCCCTTTTGTCAGTTTAACAGTCAGGCACCGCGTTATCAGCTTCGGAATCAAAAAGGTGCCAGTTTTATGATCAGGCTGCTCAGGGATAGCACTTAGAGAAAGCAACTTTTCCACCCCCTTTCTGTTGGGTCCTCTTTAGCAGTCTGTTGAAGTTGATCTTTAACCCCCCTGCTCCTCTCTGGGAGAGGAAAAGAGGAATTTGGAGTAGCTCCAAATTTATTTAATATAAAATGCACAAATCCACACTGTTGTCCCACTACAGATAACTAACTAAAACTTTATTGCAGGTTTGCAAAACTAACTAACTAATAACTAACTAAAATTAAAGAGTAAATATGATTAATTTTCATTTATTTAGGATCTAAATAAGCCTTCATTTTGAGTGGATATGAAGCCGGTTGAAATGACATTGCTGGGCAGTTGGTCTGGCTGGACCTATGGGCCGGACCGGCAGTTTGTGCGTGGTGATTAGCCGTTAGGCACTTGTTGGTGAGACGTGGGTGTGTTTCGCTTTTGTCCTCCGCATGAGCGGGCACGCTGCGTGTCTGTCAAGAGAGCCCAGGGTCAGGGCGGTGTCTGGCCGCAGGGCAGCAGGTGGCGACTGCTGTTACGAGGAGAGCCCCATGTAACGTTAAGGGTAGGCTAACTTAGCCGTGGTGACCCAGGTAGGGATCGGCTTCGTAGTTGGTGGGATTTGAACATGTTTTCTATTATCTTTTATACATACATGTGTACAAAATAATATGAATGCAACAACTGTACAGAGTTGTATTTTGTTTAGTTTGGGTTGTAGGTAGTGAGTCACTGTCTTGGTGGTTTTCTTTTCCTTGTTTTGTTTTGTTCTGTTATGATGAGCTGACTTAGAGCTCATCGTGGTGTGGGATAAACTTTCCCCATGTACATAGATTGTGAGCTCCCCTTGCGCTGGGTTAACATGTCTGCTGGTCATTATATTTACTGCCGCACATAGACAAACCACCAGTCACGCTCACACTCACACCTAAGGACAATTTAGGGTCACCAATCAACCTAGGCCACATGTCTGTGGACGGTGGGAGGAAGCCGGAGCACCCGGAGAGAACCCACAGAGATGCGGGGAGAACATGCAAACTCCACACAGAAAGGCCGGGACGAGTTTGTCACTTTGATTAAAACTAAACTGAAATTGAAAACAAAAAGTCAAAACAAAATAAAAACTAATGAAAAATCCAAAACTATAATAACCTTGGTGGGAACACATCATTCACAGTGCAACTGCTGATGCCACTATAGAGGTTAAAAATATTTGACAGATGCTTGTGTTCCAAAGATAGGCAATCCGATTTATTGGCAGGAGTGACGTGCTGTGTATGCACACTTGTATATGACGGCAAAAAAATACTTATGTATGCCAGCAACAAGTGTTCCATGTGAACAAATGTTTTCCAATGGCTGGGGAGGTCATTTATGGAAAAAAAATAAAAACGACTCGGTCTCAAAACAGCAGGATATTTTGGAATAATATTCTTGACATAAAACAAATGTGAGACAATTTTAAAGTTTTAATTCATCATTCTTGAAACAACTTTAGTTAAGGATTTTTAATCCATTCCACCTCATCACTACCAGCACTCATTATTATTCATTTTTATATCTTTTTTATATCATTTTATTTATCATTACGCCACTATTAATAAGCTACTGTATAATACTGTAGATATCCACATTTATTATCATTTATTATTATATTCTTAGATTTTATACTTGATTCTGAAAAATGAAACGACACACAGATGTGTTTTATTTAAACACACTTTTGTTGCAATCCCAATCTGCTGTCTCTGACAATCTGAAAGCGTTTGTTTGTTGAACGGTGATTTCTCAAAAATCCTGTTGGTCATGTATTGATAAGACATTTAGAATTTGTAAATTGCGATCAGTCATTGTATCAATGAAAGTCCTATCAAGAAGTGACGATATCAAAAGTGACCAGTAGGTGTCACCGTGGAGATGTGTGTCGAAGTGTTTCGAAGCCTTCACACAATTTCGGCACAATTGCTTCAGACATTTCAATGTTTCACAAAGCCTCAAAAACTAAGTACAGATACTGTATTTAGCCACACAATGAATGAAATTATTTGTTGCAATTGTTTGTGCAGTTAGTGACATTACATCTTAAACCTACTAGTGATAAAACCTCTGTAATGTCCTAGTGGATCAGAACAACGTATGCTGCGTGACTGAACTGTCTGTTGTCCACAGTCCTCAGATTCTGGCCTGTAAAGGAATATATAGTTGGAACCCCAAATTGGAAAGATTGGGGAACATTCATCAACATGATCAGATATTTTTATTGAACAGAGCTTTGTTGTCCTCTAACAGGACTTCTGTGTCCACATTACACGCCAGGGCAATATAACTAACACAGATGAGCCAGTTGCTGAAGCAGAGCTGTAGTTAGTGGTGTAATAACAATAGTGATGGATTACATTTATATAGCCCTTTATTTCTTTATATTTGACACCCAAAGGTCTTAGAGGTAAAACTTGACGGTCTGGTCCCGGGTCTGTGCTTGGCTCTTGGGTGCAGTCCTCATCAGAGACAACAATGCTGTCATGTGGAAGCTCTAACATGCAAAACAACGTATATGTTTCACGTTTGTGTAGTGTAACTGATGGTAACAGGAAAACGTATATCAATGCAACATGTTATTAGCTATTACAGTTAGCTAGGCAGCTTGTTACTGAATCAAGCTGAGTCTATTTTATCCTCCCCAATATTAACATGCAAGCTTGATAATGAGTTAATAAAAGCCAGGTTAGTTGTTTATTGTCATAATGATAAAGTTAGATGTTTTCTTACCCATGATTCAGACATTATATAAGCCGTTGCACTGCACTCCTCTCCGCTCCTCTCCACTCGTCTCACTCTACTCGTGCTCCAGCTGACCGCTGACCGCTCATTCACGGTGTGTACACACAACTCTGTGCTTAAACCTTGCATACAGACAAATCCATGATTCATCAGTATTTTCTTACTTGAAGTGCCTCAGACCATGTGTTTGCACAGATGATGATGTCTTAGGAAATGTGAACACGCACCTTTTAGCTAATTGCATACTATATTAAAGCCTCATTCATTAAAAAAGCCTTTAAGAGACAAATTTTATTTATTACTAATGCATTGGCCAAATGTATAAAATAACCATGAAAGTGACTAGAGTCCTAGCTTACAGTGGAGAATATCATAATGTCCATATTGAAAACTACCAGTTTTTTTCACTGTTTTATAGACTTAGCCTATGCAGTGTAATATAATATATACGTTGGACACTATTGTTTCTTCACTCTCACATTAACTTCATCTCATTCTCCATGATACACGTCTTGGCAAACGTATTTCCTTCTATAGAGAAATGGGGGCATGGCAGTATGCTAAATGCAAGTAGTGGGCATGTGCCTATCAATTTAGAATTATTCTGATTCACTAACATAGAGACGGTGGTAAGAACAAAATTGGCCAGTGTGCACGTTATGAATCTGATAATGGTAATTTTGCTTGTGCACTTATTTTGTGCGCAGTGAACATTTATTTCTATGCAGATATTTTTGAATGAGGCCCATTGTGTGTATACTAGAGCTCTAACAATTGTGTTGAATGCAATTACTTCCTCGTTCATCTCTACCCTCCTTGATCCCCCCACTCCCCTACCAAGCAACTTTGTTAACTACTTTCTCACACACACTCCTCATTTCCCCACTCACCTGATGACACCATTTCTATTCTCGCATCAGCCTGTCCACTACGCTCTGCTATGAGGGGGGGCTCAGCCACCACCCAACAAAATCCCAACTGTTTGCTGTCCTGCCTTCACAACGGTGGCACAGGCTTCCCATTGACATCGGGCAGCAGAACACTTCTCCCATTGCAAACTGAAAACTCATTGCCTTGGCTGCAGTTTAGCCTATATAACCCCAAAAAGTATTTTTCTATCTCTTATTCTTTGTGAATGGAGCACTTGAGGCAGTTCAGCATATTTGATGTACTTTATTTGAGATTGTACCTACATCGTTGAATGCGCTTATTGGAAGTCGCTTTGGGTAAAAGTGTCAGCTAAAAATGTAATGTAAACATTTTTTAAAGGGGCTATATGTAGTTTTCAGAGGGTTCTAGCGGTGCCATTTCAGATTGCAACTACTATCTTCCAAAGAGTGTTCTCGTGCGCATGCTCAAACTCATGAATGAGCGAAAAAGAAAGTCAGACACACCAGAGACAGCTTCTCACAACATGTTGGAAACTCAGGTAAACTCCCACTGCAACATTACAGTAGTAGTTTTGTCAGTTTGAGGTTGAAGTAATCCATGCTTGTTATAGCTTGTTCTTAGCTGGGCTCCTGCCGTTGCAGCTAGTCAGCTGAGCGCTGCACCAGTTCGGTTGAGCAGATGTTGACAATGCTGTGTGTTTCGGGAATACACAAACTGACACTGTCGTGATAACGCTGTGGAAAAGTTAGCCCGCACTGCTGCATTGTGTCACCGTCATGGCCCTTTATTCGGCTGTCAAATGTATGGAATAAATATAGTCCCAAATGTATTGTAGCTGTGTGAAAAAGTTTTGTACTCGTGAAAATGTTTTGTAGCTGTGCGGGAAATGTTTGAATGTGTATCTGAATATCAGAAAAACCCAAAGTTTACAGGCACGGATCGATTCTACAGGTACAAAACAAATCTACAGGTACAAAGCAAATCTACAGTTACAAGTACTTTTGTCCCACATTTGACATGTTCTACTGAATAGCCAATGGGAATGCTCGGGTTAACATGTCACGCCACATGGATCATTTAATCATTTGTGGTTAGATGATACATTAACAGCATTCTCTACCAATGTTACTTTTGTGTTAGCTAACTTGGCTAACATTAACTGTAGGCTACAGAGCTAACGTTACATGTATTTTGCTCAAACAGATTAAAGCAAAACTTGGGTTATATGAGTCCAGAATGAGATAACAGTAATTTTATTTGTGTTACACGAACTAGCTAACGTTACTAGCTTAAAGTTACAAGTATGTTTCATTAACCATGGTCCTTATTTCGTTAGTGGTGGCATTAAAACAGTTCACAGTTCAAATATCTAGGCATTATTCTTGACTCTACTCTATCATTTAAACATCAAGTGAGAAAGGTAGTGCAAATAACCAAATATAACCTAGCGAACTTTAAGTATATAAGTAACTGTTTGACAACACCTGTAGCAAAGCTATACATGACAAATATGATAATTCCTCACCTAACATATTGTATGACAAGCTGGACCCAGGTATGCAGTACAACAGTAAGGCCTATTTTATCACTTTACAAACAAGCACTTAAAGTATTGGACAAAAAACCCCAACTTTACCACCACTGTAACATTCTTAATACTTATAACCTACTCAATTGGGAAAATATTTTAAAAAACAGTGATGCATGCCTAATCTTTAAAATCATTAATGGGAAGGCTCCCCCACCACTCTGTACTTTTATACAGCAGAAGTCATCTAGCAGCAGAACCACAAGGTCTGCCTTAAGAGGAGACTGTGTAGTCCCTCGTAGGTCCAGTTCCTTTGGCCAATTATGCTTTTCTGTGAGAGCCTCTAAACTATGGAACCAATTGCCTGTGGATATTAGAAATTCCACCTCATACCATACATTCTCACACCATCTTAAGGTCTGGCTTTTGAGCATACAAAAATGTGAACACCTCTCATAATAATAATGTATGTCTGTCTCTATATTTTAGCTGTCTTGTAACTTTTGGTATATGTATGCTAAATAGATGGTTAGATGGTAACTTTATTAATGCCCTAAAAGTTGTATGGTTATATGTTATATGTTTTATGATGTTATGTTTTAATGGAGCCAGTGCTATGGCATTATGTTTTATTGTTGTATATCAATTGCTGTGTGATTTAATGTGTTTTTTTTTGTTGTTGTTTTTTTTTTGTTTCTTTTAAGCCATTATGTGCCTAGTATAACATCTTGCCAATGGACTACAGTTGAAAATTAGCCTGCTGGCTAACACTGGCACATTTACAGAAATGTTGATTAATGTGCACTGTCCTTAAATAAATAAATGAGAAAAAGTAACGTTAACTTAACGTTAAGTGTAACTTAACATTAGATGTGTGCATCTGTGTGCCTTTTCCAGCATTTTCTGACAGCCAAAGAGGAAATGGATCCTTCGGGACAGATGGTGCCCTTGGTCGAAGCACAGCAGAGTTTTCGTCTGGTCTTGTTAGGCAAGTTACTATCCAATTGAATAGGCTCCATTATAGCCTGGGGCTATTAAAGAAGATAACGTTAGATAAAAAGATGGCCGCCCTTTTAACATTAATGAAAAATATAGTGGACGTGTTATTGTATCCCAATATACAGTATAAGCTGCAGTGAGATAACAATGACAATGTTGTTGTGAATTGGCACTATATAAATAGGACTGAATTGAATATATCGCTAACGTGACATGTCGATGGTTAATTCAAGTTCAGCAACCTATTGCAGAAGATGTGTGTAAGTTAAAACTTACAGCCTAGTTATAGGTTATAACATCAATTCTTATTGCTAAGTTTTAATTTATGTATTACTAAAATTAAATTAAAATAAAAGCAGTTGCACTACAGAGTAAGTTACAACATAACAATAGCTACATATCCAAATGTGTCACAAAAGTATACTCACTAATAGTATGTCATGATATCCAACGAAGGTTAAAAATCAAGGGCAACTGGACTTGGTTGAAGATACTGGAAGACGTTTCGTCCCTCATCCAAAGGACTTTTTCAGTTCTGACTGACTGGCAGGGAAACTCAGCTATTTAACCTCAGTGGGGTCGTTGGCCAGGGTCATCGATACCGCTGGTTCGTTAGTGTTCCTGGTTGCTGTGACGACAGTCGTTACAGTCGTTAAGACTACCTGTGGCCAAGACTGAACGACCCTCGTTGGTATCTTCACCTGAGGCCAATAGGTTACGTTTGTTGAGTTTCCTGGGAAGTGATGAAAGGACAGCATTGTAAGTGGGGGATAAGTGGTGGCGTAGACCCCCTCCCCTGTTCAATGATGGCTTCTCAACCCTGGTGTAGATTGCTTCCTTAACACCTCTTTCAAACCATCCATCTTCTCTGTCTAAAATGTGCACCTGGTGGTCCTCAAACGAATGTCCTCTGTCCTTCAGATGTAAGTAGACTGCAGAGTCTTGACCTGAGGAATTGGCCCTTCTGTGTTGAGCCATGCGTTTGTGTAGTGGTCGTTTAGTCTCCCCAATATACAGGTCTGTGCATTCCTCACTGCATTGGACCGCATACTAGATTGCTTTTCTTGTGTTTGGGTGTGCGGTCTTTGGGGTGTACCAGCATCTGTCTTAGTGTGTTCTTGGGTTTAAAAAACACAGGGATGTTAAGTTTGTTGAAAATCCTCCTGAGTTTCTCTGATACTCCAGACACGTATGGAATCACAATGTTGTTGCGTTTGACCTTCTTTTCCTGCTTCCCTGTAGTTTTGTTCTTCTTGGATCTTGTGGCATTTAGGGTATCCACAGGCTGTAAGTGCCCCCTTCAGGTGGTTCTGTTCCTTCTCTCTGGCTTGGGCGCTTGTTGGTATGTTTTCCGCTCTGTGGTGCAGTGTTCTCATGACCCCTAACTTGTGCTCCAGTGGGTGGTGTGAATCGAAGAGAAGGTATTGGTCTGTGTGTGTGGGTTTTCTGTAAACACCAATCTGCAGGCTCCTGTCCTCTTCAATGTGTACAGCGCAGTCCAGGAAGGCCATACTGTTGTTGTGAACATCTTCTCGTGTGAACTTGATATTACTGTCCACAGAGTTGATGTGTTCTGTGAAGGCTTGCACTTCCTGGCTTTTAATTTTGACCCAGGTGTCGTCCACATATCTGTACCAGTGGCTCGGTGCTGTTCCTCTGAATGAGTTGAGGGCTTTATTCTCCACTTCTTCCATGTAGATGTTTGCCACAATCGGGGATACCGGTGAGCCCATGGCACAACCATGCTTCTGTCTGTAGAATCCACCGTTGTACTGGAAGTAGGTGGTGTTTAGAACGACGTCACGTCATAGGATACCATGGTTTCATCTGGATCCAGTTTTAGTCCTCAAACTTTGTTTACAAAGTCAATAGAGTTTTGGACGTGGTGAGGCATGTTTCCCACCAAAGGAGCTAAGATGGTAGAAATGTACCAGCAGTTAATGCTGCTGATAATCGGCCTGAGTGGGGCTCCTTCTTTGTGTATCTTGGGTAGTCCATAAATGCATGGAATGGCTTCTCCAGGATACAAACGGTAATATTGTTCACGGGTGTTCTGTAACTGTTGTAGACATTCTATGGCCTTTTTCTTGTATCCACTGGTTGGGTCTCGTCTCAGTGTCTCATATGTGTTTGTGTCCATTAGTAGTGTGTTGACTTTGTTCTGGTAGTCCGTTGTGTTAAGGACTACCGTGCATTGTCCTTTGTCAGCAGGTAGGATAGTGATGTTTTGATCCTTGCTCAGAGATGTCACAGCCTTCCTTTCTTGGATGGTGAGGTTGGAAGGGGAGGCCTTCGCATTAGAAAGGGCTGCAGATACCTTTAGTCTGAGCTGTTCCGCTTCTGTTTCTGTTAATTTGTTTTTTCTAATGGCCGATTCTGTGGCTGTGATGAGGTTTACTATAGGTAGTTGCTGTGGTGTAATGGCGAAGTTTTATCCCTTGGCCAGAATGTCTTTCTCTGGTTGGGTGAGTTCCCTATCTGACAAGTTTTTCACCCATCTGTTGTCTGTTTCAAGTGTTGTGGGGTTGTTGTCCTTTCTCCTCCAAGACAATTCTCCTGTTCTGTTAGTGCAGCTCACTCTGGACTGTAGGTTTTGGAATTTCCGGGTCTGTCTTTCTTTGCTCTTGTTGTGCTGAGATAGCTGTGCTTTCTTGATGAAGTCCATGACCTTTCCCAGTGCTGTACTGGGCAGATATGTTTCTAGTTTGTGGTGTATGTTGTCCATTTCTTTGTTCAGGGCTTCAATTGTGAAGTGTATCTGTCTCACTCTCTCGTTCAGTAGCTGGTGTTGCGCTTTCTCCAGGATTATTCCGGCTCTGTGTCCTTTTACCGTGGAGCCTAAGTGTAGGCTGTTGGGAATAAGTTTGTGTTGTCGGCATCTCAGGTTGAATCGTAGATGGTTCCTGTAGTCTGCAATTTTCCTGGCTGTCCTTTCGTACCAATCTGAGGGTGTTCATCCCAAAATGATTAGCAAGATGTCTATGAAGATTCTCAGTCATCCAGGTCTTAGTTATCCAACAAAGGTTAAATCAAGGGCAACTGAACTGAAGAAGTCCTTTGGATGAGGGACGAAATGTCTTCCAGTATCTTCAACCAAGTCCAGTTGCCCTTGATTTTTAACCTTCGTTGGATAACTAAGACCTGGATGACTGAGAATCTTCATAGACAGTATGTCATGATGTTTAGCCGCATTTCCACCAAAAGTACAGACAAAGTAAAGACTTTTAGTCCCGGGATCTACTTTTCAAGAAACTGAAAGATTCCTTCAGCCCATTTGTGTGCGTTTCCGCCGTGATAGTGTTTAGTTTTATAACAACTTTCATAATTTTAGCTTATTTTAGCTCTGTTCAACTTCCAAGTTCTTATTCAGTGAATTGCAACCCTAATACTTCGTTATTCATTTGATTTAATCTCTTCCGCATTTTCTGCAATCTTTTGCCGTTTTTTTGTGCATTTCAGCTTCTTCATGCGTTTGAATAAATCTTTTTTGCATTTTCTGCTGTGTTTTGCAAGTTTTTTGTACATTTCAGCTTAATGCATTTGAATTAAGCTCTTTTGCATTTTTCCGCAGTTTTTTGCAAGTTCATTCCAGCTTCAGCATTCACACGCAGCTTCCGCAGGAAGTGCAAATTTTCTAATTATTATTATTATTTATCCGTACGTACAATGGCTGAGCCATAAAACACCACTCCCTTCTCTTCTTTTAGCTGATGTGCAAATGTGATAAGCCAGGAATGCGAAAGGGGGGACACTAACAACCCCTGCCTTCTTTAGCTAACAAATGTTTCATTATAAACTGTGTTTTGTTCTGTTTAAATAATAATCCTTGCTAAGTTAGTAGTGGCGTTTGCCTCTTAGGTTGGTAGTTATGTTACCAGGTTGTTGTTGTTGAAAAGAATCTAAATAAGTTAATTTTGCAGTGTTAATTTTCAGCAAGGATCCCTGACATTTCTTCATTTTATGTTTTAACCAATGCTTTGTTCCCAACACTTTCTGACACTTCCTTTAGAAATGATGATAAAGAAATGTCATCCTATACTATTCAATTAATTTTCCAGCTCAAATTTAATGTTAAATCACTAAATTCCCCAGCTCCGGAGCAAAGGGTTTTTTTAAAGAATAATCAAAGTTGAATATCTACTCCTCATGTAACTAGAGCTCCTCCAAGTGGAAAAAATAAGTATTACATGCCATCGTTCTGAAATGCTGTTTTAATGTATAAATGTCACTCTGTATTTACCTGTTCATAATCTGATGCCATTCGTGTATTTTGCTTCTAAGTAAGAATGTGTAACAACCAATATTATCCAGGAAGCTAGTTAAGTTCTGATTTGATTCCTATGAAATTCTAACCTTTTAAGGTTTAACTACTGACAATTGTTTTCCTTTTTATCAAATGCTTAAAACTAATAACGGTATATTAATACAATTAATATAACTTAAGATAACTTATGGTAACTTGCCTGCAACCTCAATAACATGGTTACATATTGTAACCCCAGATTCTATGAGTATAGGCATAGCCCTCTAAGAGCTCTCGCTATTGGGTTCATCCCCACGCGCATGCGCAGTCCTGAAGATTTCCAGTTGGGGCCGCAGCTTAGAGGGCTACGCCTATACTCATAGAATCTGGGGTTACAATACGTAACCAACGTTATATTTCGTATAGGCTTCGCCCTCTAAGAGCTGTCGCTATTGGGATAAGTGCGAAGCCAGATGTAGTCAATGCCCACTGGATCACCAGCAGTCATAAGCATTAACACACCAGCGTACAGCACCCTAATCACACAATGCATGATAAGAGACCAAAATATAGGTGATTGTTTGCGTCTGGTCTCGAACCAGGAACCTTCAGTATAGAAGGCAAGCATCTAATTCATTATGCTACAAAAAATGCGATACATGGCTATTGCCATCCGCATTAGACCAGATAACAGGATGGCTGAATACATCTCTCACATGTCTTACACCTGCTGCTGTGAGGGAATTGGAACAAGAGTTATGCATTGTAATCAGTCCCAAAAACGAGCAGAGCAGGCGTGAGAGTGGAACAACACACACACACACACACACCACGGCAACGGGGTGTGTGTGTGGAAAAAACTCATGGCGCACAAGAGCGCCCAGAGTACAAGCACACACAGACGCACACTGCGGCTTATGTTGAGGGAACAGTAAGGACGGTTGTTACGCATTGTGGCGTGGCACACTAGTGGGTGCAGGCGGAGTCGGCTTCCTCCTGCCGAAGAAAGTGGCTTTAGGCAGCAGGATGGCTGCCAGGCTGGGCTCCAGAGGTGGGACGGAGGGAAAACCACGGTCAGTGAGGCCCTCAACCTTAGTGAAGTGGACATACCTCGCCACCGGCGCCTTCAGCTTCCCAGGCTCGGTCCCCGCTTCGGAAAGAAAGGGCCAAAGCGGTGGCGAAAGGGGCCACACGGGGAGTTGTCTGGACGCTTGCTCTGGCTGGTAGATGTCGCCGAGCATGGCGCTAGGAGCAGGTGCAGGAGGCTCAGTAGGCATTGGCACGCCCTTGCCTTCAGCAGCCGTCTTGATTATGTCGGGGAGATCCCGGAAGAGAGCCACGCAGGACGGCAAGCTGGAAGGCGGAAGTGGAGCAGGAGCTAGCGACGCTGCCTTCTTATCCAACTCGAATACAAACTCCAGGTCTACCAGTGGGAAGAGGGGGGAGCCTGGCGGGGAGCCAACAATGGAGGGAGCAGAGTCAGAGGACTCAAGCCCTGCATCGCCGGCAGTCCCGCCGGCAAGGTCCGCCGTGAAGCTAACTGGCTTAGCCCAGCTACCATCGTCAGCCTCCTCCTCCTGTAGGGCCGCAACCCTACAAGGTATCAACCCACCGTCGCTTCTCCTCCACGGGCAGCTGTGTGCAGTAGGGACACGAGGCCCGGGGAGTCAGAGCCAGGCCAGCGTGCTGAGGACCTATACACAATCACACCACAATCTATAGTTTGGGCACACATGTAAGTCTAGAGATCTGCACTTTACTGAGTGGATTGTTGTAGTTTAGAATATCACAATTTATTTATTTTAAAATGTGTCACAAGTACTGGGGAGAACCATGAGGCAAATTAAACAGATGAGGAGGGGCTTGAAGGGTTTTGCCGGTGCTGATGGCAAGAAACGATATTGCCTCTGTAGTCTTCCACCGTGAGGATCAGCTCATATGCAGCCCTGAGGTAATACCAAACATGTCATGGCAACATTTTATTGCTTTTATCTTTGGTACCTTACAGTAAAACATTTTTTTTAAATGCTAACAATACATGTAACATCAGTGGCATAAAAATACTTTAAAAAATGAAATCAGTAGTATAAGGGAAACACTGATAATATTAATAGGAAGAATAGCAATGCAACATACAAATGTGTTACTATCCAAGAAAACAGTTGGTGTAAAGGAGTGAAAAATATAGTCAAGTTTTGATTTGAATTGAAGAATAAAATAACTTTTCAGAAGCACTGCAAGGGTAAGTGTGATTGTTTTCGGGGTTGTGAAGCTCCACAAGCGCCAGCTGGTCACGCCCACAGAGCGCCCTGGTCCCAGTTACTAAGCCCACTGCAGCAGCAACAACAGAGCAGCTGCGACAGAGAAAAGGCATTGTTTCCTATACGTTCATTTATTTGTGGCGGTCTGTAATAATATCAACGCTGACCGCCACATACTGATTTATTTTTTTTACTAGGCCTATTTAAAATTGTATTTGATTGCAGATCAGTGCCATAGCGCATGTCTCGCTCTCTCTCGGTCTCTCGCTCTCACAAAAACCGCAGCACAAATCTGTCCAACACAAAGCTGGCAATGTCAGAGACCCAGCTTTAAGAAAGTTATTAGTAATGAGTAATGGTTTAAAGTAAATCAAGTAACATCTGGCTCGTGATGTAGCCTACAGAACATTCTCCACTAAGTTATTGCCTAAAACTTATAAGCAAATAAACTACAGAAGTCTTTTATGAAAGGGGGCTGTTGCTTTATTCTCTAAATAGACATTGTTAGTGTACAGTTATGGTTATAGTACTTTAATTAGCTTTTATTTTATCTAGGTCTATCTAAGTTTTAAAGTTTGTATAAATCAGTGAATTATAGAAGTAGCCTTTGCTGTCTTGTTTTCTTCCCTGATTTCCCTTGGCGTTGATACTGGTGTTCATTCTGAATAGTAAACCTCTTTGACTTAATGGTAACATTAGCTAGTTAGTCTGTGTGTTGGAGATTATTAATTCACTTGAAACATATTTAATCAGTTAAATGGTTTAATTAGGGTTAGGGGTGACAAAACGTATCGTGACTAGTCGACTAATCAAATAAATAATTAACAGATTAGTCGACTACGAAAATCGCTATTAGTTGCAGCCCTACCCGTTACTTACCTACTTACTTACCTACTTAGTAGGGATGCACCGAATGTTCGGCCACCGGAATTAATCAGACGAAAAAGCACTTTCGGTGTTTGACCTAATAAGTCAAAAGACCGATTGAATTTTATTGAACAGTTACGTTGACATGTCACAAAAATCACTGTTTGCAGACACTGTTCTGCTGAATTGTAGAATATCATGCAGTTAGGCTCTCTCGTTCTCTCACACACGCACACACACAGAGGCATCTCAATCTCAGCTAGAATGATCTTTTCCCTCAATGACAGCAACAGTAATTTTGAGCCAGTAATTCACCTGTGCTTTTAATATTGGCAGTGATTAAATGTTACATTAAAGGGGTAATAAAAAGGGTGATGTTCTGTTTTATGTACTTGCATGAAGCCCCAGTCTAATAGAAAAGAATCACTGGTCGAGAAAAATAATCATCCATTTTAATAAAGAAGTTGGACAATAAATTTTTTTTTTCATCACTGAGCCATAGGGTCCATCTCCATTGTGTTATTGTATTCAGCGATAGTGACTTAACCGACAGAAAATAGATTTACTTTAAAGAATAACTTACCACATGGACATTTGGCTGGTATAGGTAGTATTTTTACAATGGTTCTCAAAATACCTACTCAACAATCAAAAAGTACTGAACCTCTGTACTGAAAGACCATGGTGCGGAGGTTTTTAGAAACGGGAATGGTGAATTGTTTTTACATGTCATTACCATTGACCAAGGTGCAGACATTCAAACTGGAGTTGGACTCTGACAGAATGAAAATTTAGGGTATTTGTAAAAATCTAATTGATATTTTTCAGTGTTTTCACAATTTGCTTTATTTGCCAGGTATGTGTACACATACGAGGAATGTGACACTGGACTGTACATTGCTCAGGATGTGCTTACTTATACAATAATACTATAATAAAACTAATAAAATCAAACACAGGCTACAGAATAGAGAACACTAAATATACACACTAAATAGAACAATATAGACAGATTGACCAGTAGTACAGAGTGCAAAGGATGCAGTTAATGCAATTTCTTTTTTATTGTGGGACTGTTATGCCCCCATGGGGAAGTTACCTTGTCACAGTACAACATGACAGATGTGCAAAAGACATGTATTTTATACTATTCGAGTTTAATGTCAGCCATACATTTAACCATTAATATTGTGGCTGATATGGGTACCTGCATCTAGATGAGAATGGTAACATAAATGATGAAAGTCAACCTGCATGCAGACCAAGGCATTATAAACCAGTATACACACTGCTTGATTTCTGTGCTCTTTTAAAAAAAACTTTGTTCCGTGGAAGTTTATGAATTCAGTGTGGCGATGGAAGCCTGAACTCCTGCAGCAAGTTGATCCTTACAATGTGAAGTGTAGAATGGGGAGAGTCCATCTCCACCTAGAAAACAGCTGGGTCGTTCTCACATTTACCGTGAGAGAGAGAGATGCGGCGGTATCGCTACAGCGTCCACTGTGTTGACTTTTTGCCGGTCAAGCAGGCTAACTTCCGGTTTAGCACTCCGCTAACGTGAATGGGTGTAAAATTGTATGTGTATATGTTATCGACCGTATAAATCACATTCTGATAGTGAAACGAGTCATTTCGCTCGGTTTGTGATGGTGATATCAATGTATTGATCCACCGTGTTACAGCTGCTGGTTTGGCCACTAGTAAATGTTACTTAACAGGCCTTTTCCTGTCTGCAAGAAAGGCCCACCCACCTGGATCCGTGATTGGATGGTGAACTGAGATTCCTGATTGGATACTCAAATGACACGTTAACCCGAGCATTCCCAGTGGCTATTTAGTAGAACGTGTCAAATGTGGGACAAAAGTACTTGTAACTGTAGATTTGTTTTGTACCTGTAGAATCAATCTGTACCTGTAAACTTTGGGATATTCAGATACACATTCAAACATTTTCCACACAGGTACAAAACATTTTCACGAGTACAAAACTTTTTCACACAGCTACAAAACATTTTCACGAGTACAAAACATTTTCACGAGTACAAAACTTTTTCACACAGCTACAAAACATTTTCACGAGTAGAAAACTTTTCCACACAGCTACAATACATTTGGGACTATATTTATTCCATACAAATGGTGTAGGCGACCTGTAATACGGGCCAGGCAGCCTGGCTAGTGAGGAGGAAGCCTGAGCCCTACTACCATCTTGCTCGGTTGCCACTGGGAGAGCGACATGGGCCATGGGCTTCTGTCTCAGCGGTTTGACTAGAGAGGACCTGGCCCTCTTACCGCTCAAACTAAGCAGGGAGCAGTGTGGGCCGTAGGACGGGCCATGAGTCTAGCATCAGTGAACGTGCGGTTTTGTGGAGACTGGAGCACGTTACACACCCAGCCGAAGAGGGAGGCTGTTCAGTGGGGAGTAGAATGCTGTTTAAGAATGGACTGTGTTTTAATCAAAACAGTTTTAACATAAACAGCATTTTCAGTGTGGACACAAGCAGCACATGAGACATCAGAACAACGGCATGCTGGACACATAATGGAGGGAGGCGCTCTGTTGGTGTGCATGAGCCTCTCTCCCTCTGCCACCAGTCACTTTATTTATTTATTTTTATTTTGGCTGCAACTCTTTTTCCATGGGGGCTGCAATTGAAATGGCTGAGCAGGCCGCGTCCTTGAATGCACCAGAGCTGCTGTGAAGGTGTTGTCATAGGTGTGTCGCCAGCGTAGGCGTTAGCCTCAACACAGCTGCCATGTAAAGCAAGCGACAGAGTGGAACACTCATCTGCTGCGAGCCACTTGTAGAGGAAACAAAACCAACCGCAGCGAGAGATCTCTTCTGTCCCGCTATGCTGTAAGAGACGTGGCCTTGGCTGTCTCTCTCTCGGTGAAGAGATGTCAGCAGAGCGTGATGTTTGTTTATGTAACACGCTTGCACTGTTGGTGAGCTAGCGACGCACCCGTAAAAATGCTGCATTATGCGGTCTCCACAGTAAGAGCAGTTCATTTCTCAGCTTTCACGTTGTGGAAGCTGACCCTAGTGCGGGCCGGGTGGTATGACTAGCAAGGTGACGCAGCTACCTTTGATGGGAAGGAGTTGGTGGTGGGGAGTTAGGTCTAGAGGTCGACCGATTAATCGGTCGGACGATTAATCGGCCGATTTTTGGCATTTTTTAACATAATCGGCATCGGCCAATATCCAAGTATATCAAGCAGATTATTAGGCAGGCGCATCTGTGGGCAGCCTAGAGTTGTCGTGGAACACGTGTTTGACGCGCGCTGCCGCTAGTCATTTTCCAGCCGAGTGAGCAGCAGACCTCATCCAGTGCCTAAGGAGCTAACGGTAAGGATTCAATTCTTATTACTCCTTTATATTTAATTAAAAACTTTTGATATGTTACTGCCAACTTCGAGAAAAAACCTGAATAAGACACATGACATTCGGCTAATTTGGATCGTAGTTGAATTTGCATTATCACAGAAGAGTTGCTATCATGTCACAATAAGTAAGCAATAATTTTGCAATTACAGAGTGAATCTGAGACTTTTATTTGTTCTGTTTGTATGTCTTATATTTGAGAGTGTTGTCACTCAATGCAGAGAAATAAGTAATAAAAAAGAGACCAACGCACTATAGGCTAGTGACAGACTGGCTTTGCTTTGCTAACGGGTAGCTACAGACGGTGCTAATACGGCACTGGAACCTCAACAACCGTTATCTACCGCACCGAATATCAACGCGGATTTCTGTGCTTCAGTTCGGTGCAAATAGAGGTTAAAAACCAAGCAAATATCGGCCAAAATAAATCGGCAGCATTAATCAGCCATCGGCCGACCCGGATTTCAAAAGATCGGTATCGGTATCGGCATCGGCGTGAAAAAAACCATATCGGTCGACCTCTAGTTAGGTCTTTAATAAAAACAGTTTAACATTCACAGAAGTCTTACCATAGTGTACACAAGCAACACATCTTGACGCTTCACAACAACGCTTCTTGAACAAAAGACGGAGGGGGGGTTCTGGCAGCATCCGCCGGCCTCTATCCCTCGATAAACAGTCATAAGGCCAGTCGTTGTTCTCATTTTCCAGTGATCAGTTTTCTACATTTAAACACTGATTGTATGCTCAGACATATTGTTCTTTTCTTAACAGCAACATCAACAGTGACCAGAGGTGGGTAGTAACGAGTTACATTTACTATGTTACATGTACTGAAGTAACTTTTTTGAGTAAATGGCACATGTCGGAGTAGTTTTAATGCATCATACTTTAACACTTACTTGAGTAGATTTTTGGAGAAAAATCATTACTTTTACTCCGCTACATTTGGATATATTCATCGCACTATTTCGCTACTTATTTATTTACCACTGTTACGCATGACTCTGTTAGAACAGAATAATAGCTGAGGCTACATCATGATAGTATGGCTTTCTAATAGCGTTAGCAGCTAATATTTAGGTTACAGATTATAATTTAGAACACCGTGCAGCCAGCCCTGTCTCATCCCAGGATGTCCGATACAAACGCTTTGTTAGCCTTTCTCAAAGCGTTGGTATACAAAACAGAATTTAATATCAGAGACAACAATAAAAATAAAAATAAAACTTTACTTATTGGAGTAATAACAGACTATAATATTAATACAATATTTTGTAATCACATTTGATGAATAAACACAGGAAATATTGTCCTGGTGTAAATGTGGCAGGTTATCTAATCAGGAGAAGATGATGATGAAGTGTATGTTCACTTCTTTACCTTTCCCTGAGAGAGACCATCTCAAATACTTCTGTTCACATCCACATCAAAGAAAAGGGGGGAAAAAGAACCATTTCTTTTAAGTTACTCACTAAGTTACTCACTACTCAAGTAAAATTTTTAGTGAATACTTTTGTACTCTTACTCAAGTACTTATTTTGATGACCACTTTTACTCCTACTTGAGTACTTGTTTTTGCAAAGTAACAGTACTTTTACTTGAGTACAGTTTCTGGCTACTCTACCCACCTCTGACAATGACTGTATACTCACATACAATAAATGAGCATGTACAGCCACTGGTAGTGAACCAAACTACTGAAGCATAGAAACTATTGACAAACTTCTATATAAGTGTACAGCCATAGCTATTATGATAAAAGAAAAATATGGTTGACATTAGGTGAAATAGTCCTTTTAGTGAATCCCACCTGCAGTTATTGTGAAATGCACACATTGTGCTGAAACATTGCAGTCTTTTTTATTTTGCACTTTAACAGTTTCTATAGTTTCAGTTTCAAAGTACAGTCTGAAAACCAATAGCTGAGGTGGCACTGAACAGTCACAATTTTTTTTCTGAGCCAAAGTCACCCTGAGCTCCTCTTGACCTCAGCTCATCAAAACAAAGAGCAGCAGTACTGAGAAAATAACTGCAGCAGTTGAAAACCCTGATTAAAAATTTAGACGATCAAATCAGCCTTATTTATTCACAATGCCAGAGGCTACGCATGATTGGCTGAAAACTAGCATCAAGCTGTACTTGATTTGTGATGTCTGATGAGCTTCTTCCCGCTCATTTCGGGGGGTGTGCTGTTGATTTGGGCTGATGAGACTTAATAACGCTAATCAATGGGCTTGAGGAGAAGGGGAGTGGGGGGCATGAAGTTAAAAGATAAATAGAAAATTGTCTCTCTAAAGTTGGAGTGGGTTCCCTGGCAAGCCTGTGAGAACCAGCTCTATTCAAATTGTTTATATAATGCATTTTGTTGATAGTGTGATTGTATTGTTTCACTTAGATTATTAATATTTTTGCTGTAATTCTAAGCATGAACATGTTCATTTTTCAGTCCAGAATTACTTAAGCAGCTAAAGCTGAGAGTCACATGAGGTTAGGCTGCCACCCTGACTGCACTGTTTCACCGGGCACTGCCCTCAGTTGCATCTTTTTCAGATTTAGACACTAAATGAGTATACATAAGAAACCCTTCCATGCATGCGGAGAAACTTTGTTCTTCAGGGGAAACCATTAAAAGCTTAGTGAAAGTATTTAAAGCAGGTATGTGTAAAGAAGTCCTTGACCCTGAGATCATTTCCGTCACTCCTACATGTTTCTGGCATGTGTAAAATATATGCAATTTTCAAGGAGATCAGTGCAATTATCACAGAGATCAGTGCATGTCTTAAAATAAATGTTGATCAAAGAGCCTGTAACACCATCATGACTTACTGTTATTTGCATAACCCCAGTTCTCTGAATAGTATGAGTTGTTGTTTCCCTGTTGGAACCTCCCTGTGTATTCTTCAAAGCATTTATACTACAATGCCAAACTGGATGGTTAAGGAACCTCCTCATGCCCCATGAGAACTTTCACTTTGCTAATTAGACACAATTCTCTTGAAAAAGAATTTTGGTGTTTGTAATAATGAGCAGAGGGAGTGTTCAAGTGCCAATCAAAGGTATATCATCTGAATCTGATTGAGTTTTATTTGTTTTTTTGCACATGAATATCAGTTTACCAGTCAGTTGTACAACAGCTGCATGTCTTTTGTGGTTCGGGAGTAGCTTCCTTGAGAGTTAGAAAATAACCCAGAGGATGTCAGAAGGGTTATCTGCGCTTTAAATTGGAGACCTTTTAACTAAATTTGTAACAGAAAGCCTGCATTACACAATGTGTGGCGTTACCAGACAGGGAGAATCTAATGAAAGATGCTATCCAGTTGCATTATTGTAAGTGAAGGTTCCAGTGTTTTTAAAGCTTGGTCCATACTTGGCCCTAAAATCTCTGCTGCTTGTGAATCTCCCAACTTTATGGAAGGCCAATAGTAAGTGGCGTAAGACTGGCTATTTAACACATGAAAAGCAGTTTAATGACAAATCATTCATGTCATTGTTTTTTTTTTTAAATGTCACTTTGTCAGTAGGTTATGGCAAAAGAAATATCAATTTGCCAACCCTGCCTCCTTGAAACTGTTTATTTACTACTAATTTGTTTTCCAAATCTTAGCAATTATGATGGGAAACATAATTGCTGTACGAAGCTCAGGACTTTGCCACTGGAGACTGGTGTTCCATGTGTGATTAGGTTTAGGCAACAAAAACAATTAGTTAAAGTTTGTGGCTAAACACGTAATTTCTTCCAGGGAAGGCATGTTCAGTTCATGACCTCTCCATTACCATTGAGAACTCTGTAGTTTCCCCGCCTCAGACTGCAAGGAACCTGGCTGTGACATTGGAAGACAAGCTGTCATCATGTCAAAATCAGGAGGATAATTCCATTCTTCACCACATTAATAGAAAGTTAAGTGAAAGGGGAAAGTGTGGAAGAAAAAGGTGCACAAGCAGCAGGGATGACCGTAGCCTGGAGAGGATTGTCAGGAAAAGGCCATTCAAATGTGTGGGGGAGCTTCATAAGGAGTGGACTGAGGCTGGAGTTACTGCATCAAGAGCCACCACACACAGACGGGTCCTGGACATGGGCTTCAAATGTCATATTCCTCTTGTCAAGCCGCTCCTGAACAACAAACAATGTCAGAAGCGTCTTACCTGGGCTAAAGGAAAAAAAGAACTGGTCTGTTTCTCAGAAGTCCAAAGTCCTCTTTTCTGATGAGAGCAAATTTTGCATCTCATTTGGAAATCAAGGTCCCAGAGTCTGGAGGAAGAATGGAGAGGCACACAATCCAAGATGCTTGAAGTCCAGTGTGAAGTTTCCACAGTCTGTGTTGGTTTGGGGAGCCATGTCATCTGCTGGTGTTGGTCCACTGTGCTTTATTAAGTCCAGAGTCAGCGCAGCTGACTACCAGGACATTTTAGAGCACTTTATGCTTCCTTCAGCAGACGAGCTTTATGGAGATGCTGACTTCATTTTCCAGCAGGACTTGGCACCTGCCCACACTACCAAAAGTACCAAAACCTGGTTCAATGACCATGGGATTACTGTGCTTGGTTGGCCAGCAAACTCGCCTGACCTGAACCCCATAGAGAATCTATGGGGCATTGCCAAGAGAAAGATGAAAGACATGAGACCGAACAATGCAGTAGACCTGAAGGTCGCTATTGAAGCATCCTGGTCTTCCATAACACCTCAGCAGTGCAACAGGCTGATCGCATCCATGCATTGAGGCAGTAATTCATGCAAAATTAAAGCAAATATCGCGGAAACTTGAGAGGTTCCACCAAACTGGAAAATTCTCATTTAATTTGGCAAGATAGTCTTAAAACTTATAGGAAGGCCCTCCGTAATGCCAGAGCAGCATACTACTCGTCATTAATAGAGGAAAATAGGAACAACCCCAGGTTTCTTTTCAGCACTGTAGCCAGGCTGACAGAGAGTCACAGCTCTATTGAGCCATGTATTCCCATAGCTCTCAGTTGTTTCGACTTCATGAGCTTCTTTAATGATAAAATTCTAGCTATTAGAGACAAAATTCACCAAGACCTGCCCTCAACTGGCACCGAATTATCTCTAAACTCAGGAACCTTAGAAACAGCTGTAGAACCAGATATATGTTTAGACTGTTTTGCTTCCCTCAATCTTTACCAACTAACTTCAATAATTTCTTCATCTAAACCATCAACCTGCTTAAAGATGTTTTACCCTTAGTCAGCACTTCTATGGTAGATATAATCAATCTATCTTTATCAACAGGCTATGTACCACAGTACTTTAAAGTAGCTGTAATTAAACCTCTTCTGAAAAAGCCCAAACTTGATCCAGATGTTTTAGCCAACTATAGCTAACCTTCCATTTCTCTCTAAGGTTCAGGAGAAAGCAGTTGCTAAACAGCTGTGTGACTTTCTTCAGAGCAATAGTTTATTTGAGGATTTTCAGTCAGGATTCAGAGCTCATCATAGCACAGAGACAGCACTGGTGAAAATTAGTAATGACCTCCTAATTGCATCAGACAAAGGACTTGTCTCTGTACTGGTTTTATTAGATCTTAGTGCTGCATTTGATACCATTGACCATCAGATCCTATTGCAGAGATTGGGACATTTCATTAGTATTAAAGGAACCGCTCTAAGCTGGTTTAAGTCCTATTTATCAGATCAATTTCAGTTTGTACATGTTAACGATGAGTCCTCCATCCATGCCAAAGTTAGTCATGGAGTTCCACAAGGATCTGTCCTCGGTCAATCCTCTTCACTTTATATATGCTTCCTTTAGGCCATATTATCAGGAAATATTCCATAAGCTTTCATTGTTATGCAGATGATACTCAGTTATATCTATCGATCAAACCAGATGAAACTCATCAGTTAGCTAAACTTCAAATGTGCTTTCAGGATGTTAAAATCTGGATGACCTGTAATTTTCTAATGTTAAACTCAGATAAAACTGAAGTTATTATTCTGGGGCCTAAGCACCTCCGTGACGCATTATGTAAAGATATAGTTTCCCTTGATGGCATCGCCCTGGCCTCCAGCACCACTGTGAGGAATCTTGGAGTTATCTTCATCAGGACATGTCATTTAAGTCTCACATTAAGCAAATTTCAAGGACCGCCTTTTTTCACCTACGTAATATTGCAAAATCAGGAACATCCTGTCTAAAAATGATGCAGAAAAACTAGTCCATGCATTTGTTACTTCTAGGCTGGATTACTGCAATTCCTTATTATCAGGCTGCTCGAAAAAGTCCATTAAGACTCTTCAGCTGATTCAGAATGCTGCAGCTCGTGTTCTGACAGGAACCAGGAAAAGAGATCACATTTCTCCTGTTTTAGCTTCTTTGCATTGGCTTCCAGTAAAATCCAGAATAGAATTTAAAATCATTCTTCTTACCTACAAAGCTCTTAATGGTCAGGCACCATCTTATCTTAAAGAGCTCATAGTACCTTACTACCCCACCAGAGCAGTGCGCTCCCAGAATGCAGGGTTACTTGTGGTTCCTAGAGTCTCCAAAAGTAGACTAGGAGCCAGAGCGTTCAGCTATCAAGCTCCTCTCCTGTGGAACCAGGTTTTGGGTTCAGGAGGCAGACACCATCTCTCACCACATTTAAGAGTATGCTTAAGACTTTCCTCTTTCATAAAGCTTATAGTTAGGGCTGGCTCAGGTTAGTCCTGAAGAATCCCTTTGTTTTGCTGCTATAGGCCTAGACTGCCGGGAGATTTCCTATGATGCACTGAGCTCCTCTCTCCTCTACTTTCTCTCCCTCTGTATGCAACCTCATCCCATTATTGCATGTAACTAACACAACTTCTCACCTTTCCGGTAGTCTTGTGCTTTCTCGTCCCTCTCCTCTCGCCTCTTATCACTTCCTGCAGGTGTTTCTGGGTCTGGAGCTGTGGAGTCTGGATCTGTGGCTACGGGTCACCTGCTGCCCCCGTGTTCCTGCTCGACACCCTCTGCTACAACAACTACTGTTACTAGTCCTATTGTTATTATTGTTATTATAATCATTAACATTACGATTGTTATCATTAACACTACTATAAATATCTGTACCATTTTTCACTTAGTGTATAGCAACATCACCTTTACTGTCTGTACCTCTGTGTGTGTATATTGTGTAGGCTGCCTCTCTCTCCTTCCATCCCTCTCTTTTTCTCTCTGTTCCTCTCCTGGCCTCTCTCGCTCTCGCTCTCTCTCTCTCCCTCTCTCTCCTTCACCCCAACCGGTCGAGGCAGATGGCCGCCCACCCTGAGCCATGGTTCTGCTCGAGGTTTCTGACTCTTAAAAGGAAGTTTATCCTTGCCTCTGTCACCTAGTGCTTGCTCTTGGTAGGAACTGTTGGGCTTCTGTAAACAGCATCACAGAGTATGGTCTAGACCTGCTCTTTTATGAAAAAAAAAACTGTTGTTGTGATTTGGCGCTATATAAATAAAATTGAAGAATTAAAAGGGGCCCAAACCAAGTACTGAGTACATATGCATGATACTTTTCAGAGGGCTGACATTTCTGTATTTAAAATGCTTTTTTTTTTTATTGATTTCATGTGATATTCTAATTTTCTGAGATTTTGGGGTTTTCATAATCTGTACGCAATAATCATCGAAATATATCAAATAAAGGCTTGAAATCTCTCACTTTGCATGTAATGAGTCTATATAATAGTTTCACCTTTTAGTTGAATTACTGAAATAATGAACTATTGCACGATATGCTATTTTTTTGAGTTTCACCTGTATATGCTACCGCTTTCCAGCCAGTTATTGAACTTAGTTACCTGTTTCTGCCTGCCTGAGCTATTCGCTTCTATCTGTTGTTGCCTACAACTAACCGTGTCTCTCTGTCTCAGGAATCATCTCTGGAGATCAGCCCTGGAACTCTGGAAGTTCCAGAACTCAACTCACTCTGCTTACACCTCCCGTAAGACAGTGTGTGGACCTCCACTCTCCAAGCCTGTCAGCCAGCCACCCTCTGGATCTTCCCCCACATCTGGACCCCCACTCTTGCCTGCCAGCACCCCCTTTGCACAATTTACTCGTTGTCAAATAAACTGTTAAAAGAACAATCACTTGTCTGATCTGCTTCTGGGTTCCCCTTTGAATCCTGACAGTCATTGTCTGCCCTTCAAAGCATATATTTGTTTTTGTATATTAATATTTTGGTTGTTAAATATTTATGTCCACATTGTAGTGTATTAGTATTTGCACTTCTGTATATGCATATTTGGTGTGCTGTGTCCAATAAATATTTTCATTTGGAAAACCTTTGTATGCAATTGTTTGCCTGATGGAGTCTGAAACAAACAGAACAGTAAGAACACCTTATTCTATATTTTAATTATTATCATATTATGTAGGCCTATAAAGAAAATTCAATAGTAAGCTGTTTTTCCAAATTGTATGCTGCATTTAAATTCAGACTGTGTTTAGAATATAACTACAACATCTATTACAGCATGGAGTGGATGGCATCAGAACCACTGCGTGTGGACGTGTCCTCCATAATGCAGAAGAGTGAAGGAGAATGACCTGCATAGTGAAGGCACAATGTAAACAGAATAAAACATTTGTTAAATGCTTGAAGTGTGGGGATGCTGTTTATGGAAAATGCACAGCCAAGGTGCTGAATGTTCGCCAAAGTGTGTTTGAGCAAGATGTAGCAGAAATAATAACAAAACCAATGCATTTTAATAGAAGGTAAATTTTAGGTTTACAGGGAACCCTAGCGGTTCTAGTGTTAGGAAAGATTACTGCTCCTCTTTGCTCTGTTTCAGTATATTCTGGTCTCTCTCCATCACGACTTGTCAGACTGTAGTGCTTTAGAAACTCAGAGCTTTACCTTCTTTTGTATTATCCCTCTGGTCCTAAAGGCCTATAGGCTACTATCAATATTTGCCAAATAAAATGTCTCTGGATTCAGCTCACAGGAGGTTATTATGAAAATACATTACAAAACATAATTTCTATTGAGCCAGGAGGCCCATTAATTTGAGCTTAAAAATGAATCCATTTTCAACAGCCACCACTACAGCTTATCCATGTTTCAATTCACTCGCAGCCATTTGTAATTGCTTTGTGCCGTGAGTGGAATGGCCGAATGCTTATGATTGAATGCACAGTAGGCATTGATCAGAGCGGGAGATATCTGGGCTTTTTACTGTAGAAATAATAGTTTGGTGATGCCAGCTGGGATAATTCCCAAAACTAAATGGTCAACAATTTAGATTACAGCTCTTAGCATTGACTTCCTGGTGTAAATTTGTCAAACAACTGGAGGCAACAAGCTGCTTGATTTTCCTGGAGAGAGAGATTCAGTGCAGTGCCAAATACAGGCGCTGGTCTTATAATTAGAATATCATCAAAAAGTTGATTTATTTCAGTAATTCCATTCAAAAAGTGAAACTTGTATAATGTATACATTCATTCCACACAGACTGATATATTTCAAGTGTTCATTCCTTTTAATTTTGATGATTATAACTGACAACTAATGAAAATCCCCAAATCACTATCTCAGAAAATTAGAATATTGTGAAAAGGTTCAATATTGAAGACACCTAGTGCCACACTCTAATCAGCTAATTAACTCAAAACACCTGCAAAGGCCTTCAAATGGTCTCTCAGTCTAGTTCTGTAGGCTACACAATCATGGGGAAGACTGCTGACTTGACAGCTGTCCAAAAGACGACCATTGACACCTTGCACAAGGAGGGCAAGACACAAAAGGTCATTGCTAAAGAGGCTGGCTGTTCACAGAGCTCTGTGTCCAAGCACAATAATAGAGAGGCAAAGGGAAGGAAAAGATGTGGTAGAAAAAAGTGTACAAACAATAGGGATAACCGCACCCTGGAGAGGATTGTGAAAATCAGTCAAAAATGTGGGGGAGATTCACAAAGAATGGACTGCAGATGGAGTCAGTGCTTCAAGAACCACCACGCACAGACGTATGCAAGACATGGGTTTCAGCTGTCGCATTCTTTGTGTCAAGCCACTCTTGAACAAGACACAGCGTCAGAAGCGTCTCGCCTGGGCTAAAGACAAAAAGGATTGGACTACTGCTGAGTGGTCCAAAGTTATGTTCTCTGATGAAAGTAAATTTTGCATTTCCTTTGGAAATCACGGTCCCAGAGTCTGGAAGAAGAGAGGCACAGAATCCACGTTACTTGAAGTCCAGTGGAAAGTTTCCACAGTCAGTGATGGTTTGGGGTGCCATGTCATCTGCTGGTGTTGGTCCACTGTGTTTTCTGAGGTCCAAGGTCAACGCAGCCATCTACCAGGAAGTTTTAGAGCACTTCATGCTTCCTGCTGCTGACCAACTTTATGGAGATGCAGATTTCATTTTCCAACAGGACTGTGCCAAAGGTACCAGTACCTGGTTTAAGGACCATGGTATCCCTGTTCTTAATAGGCCAGCGAACTCGCCTGACCTTAACCCTACAGAAAATCTATGCAGTATTGTGAAGAGGAAGATGCGATATGCCAGACCCAACAATGCAGAAGAGTAGAAGGCCACTATCAGAGCAACCTGGGATCTCATAACTCCTGAGCAGTGCCACAGACTGATCGACTCCATGCCATGCCACATTGCTGCAGTAATTCAGGCAAAAGGAGCCCCAACTAAGTATTGAGTGCTGTACATGCTCATACTTTTCATGTTCATACTTTTCAGTTGGCCAACATTTCTAATAATCCTTTTTTTGTATTGGTCTTAAGTAATATTCAAATTTTCAGAGATACCGAATTTGGGATTTTCATTAGTTGTCAGTTTTAATCATCACAATTAAATGAAATAAACATTTGAAATATCAGTCTGTGTGTAATGAATGTATACATTATACAAGTTTAACTTTTTGAATGGAATTACTGAAATAAATAAACTTTTTGATGATATTCTAATTATGACCAGCACCTGTATCTGCAGAACTAATCCACAATGACTACCTTATTATGTGTGTTTTGGCTGTGTTGGTCCATTAGGATATAAATAGGATCAATAGTTAAATTAAATAGTATAATAATAATGATTACTATTATTTTATAATTAATAACTAGCTGCCCTTTCTTGGCATGCAATGTCTCCACATAGTGGTAGCTGTATTTTTAGAGTAGCAATCACCGGGACACACACACTCCAGCACATGCTTTATTGTTGAAGAGGATAAAAAAATAAACAAAACATCCACGGGGGTCAAACACACAACCCTTAATATGAGTGAGTCCTGTACTCTACTAACTGAGCTAATCAGGCACAATGGATTTAATAAGTCTTAAATTATCCTAAAAAGACTACTTACCGACCCATGTATTAGACTATTGTTTAGTTATCCCCAGAAAATTATTGTGTTATCACAGGGAAAAAAAATGTTTGAATGGATGTCTGCTAAGGGCTTCCATAATTTGGAACTCTAATAACAATGGATTGCAGCTTCGCCTTGCAGCATTAAAGTCCAGGGTTTTAACCTTGGTCATCCCAGGCCTTTCTATGTGGAGTTTGCGTGTTCTCCCTGCTCTGGCTTCCTCCCACCATCCAAAGACATGCAGATAGGCTATTTGGTGACTTTGTTAGGATTTGGGTTTTGGTTTTCTGTTTCAGTCTTGCTTTGAGCTGTTATGATGTTGTAAGTGTGTTTTTCTGGTTGGGGTTCTTTGGTTTCTGTATTTGATCATGTCCTGGTTTGTGTTTTGTTTTGCATCTGTTCCATGTTTAGTGTCAGCCCTGTTTCCTATTTTGGTTCTGTTTCTGTTGTTTTGTGTCTGTCTCTGTCCCCTGACCCTACTTCTTGTAATTTGTAGAGTGCTCCCTGGCGTAATTTAATGTCATCCGCGCGGATCGCGTAACGGAGCTCACAGAAAAAACAAGGGGAGGCGGACTCTGTCTCTAGATAAACATAGGTTAGTGTACAGATGTCACAGTGTTTAAGAAATCATGCAGCCCTCACTTAGAGCCATTATTCATAAAATGTAAACCTTTTTTGCGGGAGTTTTCCTCGTTTGTTCTGGTTGCCGTCTACATTCTACCTCAGGCCTGTGTTATTGTGGCGTTACTACACCTGGCCGACCAGATATCTAACGTGGAGAAAAAACATCCAGACTCCCTGCTCATTGTTCTCGGGGACTTCAACAGAGCAAACCTCAGCCACAAACTTCCAAAGTACAGACATTATATTAAGTGTCCCACCAGGGACACTAACACACTGGACCACTGCTACACCACATTAAAGGATGCCTATTGCTGTGTTTATCTTATCCCGACTTACAAGCAGCGACTGAAATCTGCTAAACCTGTTGTAAAGAGTGTGAAAAGATGGACCAACGAGTCCAAGCTGGAGTTACAGGCCTGCTTTGACTGCACTGACTGCACACAGAGAAATCAAGGTACAGGAATGGACCTAAAAGTGTACAAATGCTTTGTCGCTTCATCTGTACCCTAGCGGGGTACGAGCACTGTACCTTTGAACGTTTGTACATTTTTGTACCTTCTTGTCTGTACCTCTAATAGAACATTTCTGCACCCATAGGGATGAAAATGTACCATTGTCCTGGTATAAACCCTTAAATTTTTTTTACAAATTTTCATCAAATTGTATTTAAAGCACCAATAATTAGTTTCTTCTTTTAACAATTCACATTTTAATAATTTTTTTTGTTCTGCTATAACTGATTTGTCTAGCACATAACAAAAAGCAGTGCTTTTCAATTTTAAAATGAAGCACAAGGCCTAAGAGCCATTTACTTATCACTGAGTGCCACAAAAACCAATTTCACAACTTTGTTTCATACATTCAAAAATGTCCTTTGGATGAAAATCCCAATTGAAATGAATGGGATTGTCCGAAGGTATTTGAGCTTTGATTATAGCGCCACCTTTTGGCCGAACTGAACCAAGTTTTTCATGTGTCATCAGGGCCCCATGGGGAACAATTGCCCCAAATTTGGTATCAATGGGACTTGTGGTTATTAGATATAAAATGCATGTAAGTGAATGGGATTTTTTTTCATGTGTTTAATCTGCAATAACAGCGCCACCTATGGGCATATTTGGGTGAAGTTTGGTGCCTGTAGTAAGGGGACCATGCTGAACAATTCAGCACTGGTTTCATGTCAGTGTGACTTGTGGTTATAGAGGAACAATTTTCTTGGATTAAATAGCGTCACCTAGGTGTCGATCGGCCATTCCAAAGCGAAGATATGACATCATTTCCTGTTAGTAGCGTTTTTCGCAAACGTTTGCTAGCATATAATTGCAACATTTTTTGTCGGATCAAAATTTCCTCTACAAACTTTCATCAGCTTGGTCCAGAGATTATCCGTGCCAAGTTTGGTGTCGATCGGACTTGCGGATTCGGAGGAGTTAATTAAAATAGGTTTTTCAATTTTCGCGATGTAGCGAAAAAAGAAAAAAAAATTAGGCGGAAATGGGCGTAGCCTATCCCACGAGATTCAGCTCGAACCCCCGAATGCGTGGATATAAGGGTTTTGATATCTGCCTTCGTGAGTGGGAGTTCCAAGGCCAAACGCGTTTACCTTGCTTATAGCGCCCCCTAGAGGTAGAAGTGTGCAGATTTTGTGCCTGAGGTACTCTTAAGGCTGCGAACCTACCTTGTGAGTTTTGCGTACCTAGCAGTTACTGTCTAGGCTGCAGTATCAGTTTTATGCACGTAAGAAAAAAATAATAATAATTTGAGTGATTACAATAGGGTTCCCAGCTCCGCTGGTACTGGGAACCGCGATGCCTTGCATTAGCGGGAGTGTTTTTTGATTTGCAATTAATAGCGCCACCTAGAGGCCGATTGACGGCAAATTTCACACAGCCCCTCAGGAGGGCGTGCCAGATAAGGTCCCCGAGTTTGGTGTAGATAGGCCATTGCAAACGTAAGATCTGACATAACATCCTGTTTTTAGCGTTGGGGCAAACATTTGTTAGCTTATAATTCGACTTCCCTCTACAAACTTTTATCGACTCGGTCCAGAGATGGTCCGTGCCAAGTATGGTGCCGTTCCCAGCCCACCCGGGCTTGGACCCCTAATTAGCTGACACTTTTATCCAAAACTACTTTTTATTGCTATATATGTCAGAGGTTGCACGCCTCTTTAAACACCTAAGGGTTTAGGTCTCTTGCCCAGGAACACATTGGTGAATGTGTCACAGTGGAAATCTCTCACACCAAACACATGTGCCTTAGCCACGGCTCCATCACCACCCCTCTATTGACATCACAAACCAATTTGTTCTCATGAATATTTGCCTCATCCTCCAGATATTTTACCTCTAGATTGCCATTCAATAGTCTACCTATCTGAGCCATCACCATCAGTGATGGTGCACCTGTATCATCCTCCAAGGGTATCCTGATGTGGCTGTCTGTCCGTATGGTTGCCATGGTCACTATTTTATTTTATTTTTTAAAGTCTGTATATTTAGGCTTTTATGTGAAACCGAATTGCTGTGCAACATCTATGAGTTGTTAACTGGCAGGCTAACATTAAGTAGTTTTATGTGTTTTAGTTTCGCTCTGGGATATCAGATTACAATTGCCATCACCATTAAGTTACTCCCCGTTTTATTTCTCCTACCTGCGTATTTGGGTAGTGCAACCCATTCCCCCCTTCTGACACATACTTTGTAGTCTCATCTCCGACGTGTGGCCGTCTGTTTGGCTGGCCTGTTCTTGAAGTTTCCATGGTTGCTACTTACCATCTCTGTAATGTAAGTTTTTAAAACGTCTGTAACGTTACATTTAGGCATTTTATTTGAAGTGTGCCACATATGTTAAATGGCTAGCTGACGTTAATTGGTTTGATATGTTTTAGTTTCGATCTGGGATATGAGATTACACTTGCCATCACCATTTCTCTGTTTTGTCACTCCTTTATTGAGTCCCTGCGTACTTGGGCAGTGCTCGTCTTCTCTTTCACATATTTGGTCGCATGCAAGTACTTGTTTTTATAGTAAAATCTATTTCATTCCATACCTGTGGACCTCTGCAAACCACACTAAAGTTTGTACATTTAAATTAACAGTTTTTAACCATGATAAGATCTGTTTTCCTTGTCTTATATGTGTGCAAGGTGGAGTGAATGGGAATGGGAAGAGTTGTTGAGCATATTTTACATTATACAGGTATTGTGGAAAATGTGACATTCACTAAGCTTCAGAAAACTGTAGCTGTGGAAGATAGGGTCAGTGTAAGCATTTACCTTGGACCATGAAATGGCACGTAATTTTATTCTTTAAAATCTGTTGTTTCACTAGGTAAATTGGAAAGGTATTTCACCATAATACATTACAGTAATTTAGTTGAGGCTTAAAAAAGACATGCTTTGAATGGAAGAAAGTGTCAATTGGAATTGGAACAATTCCAAATCCCTCTGTCATGGCTTCAGGGAGGGCTTTGCCAGTATTTTGCCAAATGTGCTAAAATTTTCCCTTGCAAAACAATACACTGACACAAGACAGGATGCCCTGGCTGAAGAAGAAGACATACTTCTCACTCTGGTATTATTATTAGTATACACACACAGGTCTGAAATACGTGCACATGTAACAACACACAGAGATGTAAGAGTGACGGGGCTGCCACTCAGTGCAGCGCCCCGAGCAGTTGGGAGTTCAGGGGCTTGCTCAAGGCCACCTTTGGCAGTGCTCAGGAGGTGAACTGGCACCTCTCCAGCTACCAGTCCACACTCCACACTCTCTGGTCCAAGCTGGACTTGAACCAGCAACCCTTCTGTTCCCAGCCCTTACGGACTGAGCAACTGCCGCCCCCAAAGATCTACCAGGTAGTGACAGTCACGTTGCTAATGATGCTAACCATAGATTGCTGTAATTACCGCATTGCACACATGAAAATGTATATTTTGAAAGATTTTTTAATGCAGTGCAGGAATTGACTTAACTGACTTCAAAGAAAAGATCGAACACTATATCACTGTGGGAGATGTAAGCGTCTTGATCGTACTTGCTGGTAAATACATGCACAGAAGAAACCTTTTGTTATATGCATAAATTAAAACAAGTTTACCTAGTGAATGTAGTGGCAATCGTACCACAACAAACCCACTTGACGGAATATGAAGTCGCGGATTTGTGCAAAAATCAGTTCAGCCATGGCATGCGTTTTACACTTTATTTTAAGCAGATTAAAGTAACCTAAAAAATAATGTTGCTTGCATGACTGATGTAAAACAAGCTTGTACATATACAAAAACAATAAACAAGGAACTAACGGTAGGACATGATAGAATCCATCACTAAGTGCAGTTCAAACTGGAGGCCTTAAGGCTCAATTCCAATTTTCTTCCCAGTTCGATTGTTTTGTTTGACAGTTCACAATATTGTTTCAGTGTGGCCCATATCGGACCCCAGTGTGAATTGTCCGCTACCTGAAAGGGACCCGCATGCGCAGAAGAATAACATGACATCACATCATCATGGTAGTAGTGACCAGAGATGGGGACTCGAGTTAGAGACTCGGACTCGAGTGCAACTTAAGTCGCATACACAGTCAGTGTCTTGAGACTCGACTTGAGACTCGTCCTCAAAAGACTTAAGACTCAACTCGGACTCGAGGTGCAGGACTTGTGAACAATGTTTATTTCTTAGGAAACTTCTGATGAGCTTGCCATTATTTCCTCCCTCCGTTACCTATAACCTGCCTACGTAACACGTAGTATCTGCTGCGCGTGGCCGCACGTGAGAGAGGACAACAAACACCGCGGCTGCTGTGCCATTCTTCATAAACATTAGCTTTAAAACTTCATACAACAAGACCCAAACAAAGAAGCGCTGAACGCAAATAGGTTAGTAACCTGTGGTGAGTAAACATCACCAACTCAGCATTGGCCATCTAATGTTAGCTTGCTTCTTGCTTCAGCTACAACCTACGAGAGGTTAACTCCGACTGTCGTTCGTTATGAAAAGATGAATGAGTGTTTGTTTACTTGCCAAACTTGTGGTAGTCGATTAACGTAATCATTATGTCCCGCTGGCTGCCATCACGTTAATTATTACCGTTGGCTAGAAAGAGGTTACAGGTTTATTGTTGACCATGTAACCTTACAGTTTTATTTAGTTATAACGTTACACTGGTTTGAGAGTGGGGGTTGTGTTGACTTACAGTAGTTTAACCTGTCATTGATTGCATTGCACATTACATGGTTGTGCTCTGTAAGTTAAAAACAGGTTACAGCTTTATTGTTGACCATGTAACTTTACAGTTTTATTTAGTTAACTTTACACTGGGTTTGAGAGTCAACAGGGTTTGTTGACTTACAGTAGTTTATAAGCTTATAATAAGTCATTAATTGTAGACGCATTGTACATTAAGCAACATGGTTGTGCTCTGTCAGTTAAAAACAGGTTACAGTTACAGTATTCCTTATAAAGCTATGCAGTTTTATAACCAACCTGGATTGGCAGGTGATATAACATTTGTAATAACCACGAGAGATTTGAGACTTGACTTGGACTCTAGCTCAAAGATTTGTGAGCATCTCTGGTAGTGACACATGCGTAGTAGACCCTTACGTCAGTTGAACCACACCATTGGGCGAAAATGTTTCCCACCTCGACTTTTAAAAGCACACGACTGGCTTAGTAGTGGGAGGGGCGGGATAACCACCATCTTTGGCATTACGGTTTCCTTAAAGAGTTGTACTGAGGATTCTTAAAGTGTCATGTCTCCACTATATAAACTGTCTCTGGTTACAGGCAATCTGTTCTTTTTGCATGTTTTTTTATCTGTAGGGGGCCCCTGCTACACCCTATCGAACCATATAACTGATGGACAAGCACTGGAACGTGGCGATCAATGGAGGAGTGTTCAGTGAGGTGAAAGTAGACGGAGTAGGCGTGTGCCACTTATGAAGTGCTGCAAGCTTATGAAGTGGTTCGTTCTCCACACATAATCAAAGAACACTGTAAGGCCAAGATAGACTATACAGAACCTGTACATTATACACTTAGAGGCTCTTCAAGGCACAAAATAAGAACCTATTCCAGTGTTCCCATCTCTGAAGTTTTGAAGAAATACTGATCTCATGAAGATGTCTGGGATCAGATACTACCTGAAAATAATGAGATCAATGATGAAGAGCTTCTGACGGACCAAAGAGTTGCTCTTTATTTTAATGAACTTTTGTTTTTTTAGGGAGCATCCAGATGCTTTAAGGCTTCATTTATACGAAGACGAATTTGAAATAGTTAACCCTTTAGGCTCCAAAAGAACTAAGTACAAGTTGTGTTCATTTTACTACACTATTTGAAATTTGAGTGGAACATTCACTTACCTCTGCTAGTTTGTTATTCACATGTGAAACAATTTGGTATGGACGTCATATTAAAACCAATGATAGATGACCTAAAACAGCTTTCAACTGAAGGTTTGATTATAAGTGCCTGTGGAATGGAGTACAAAGTTTATTCTACTTTAGCAACTTTTTCAGCTGACAGTCTGTCAGCACATATGATTAGTGGCTTCCGTATGTGTTTCAACTCGGGTCGAATTTGTTGTTACTGTATGGCAACTCATCTAGAAATTAATCACAAATTCCAAGAAGATAGTTTTGTTCTGAGAACAACTGAAATCCACGAATATCATCTCCAGTGTGTCCAGCATAAAAAGGAAAATGCTGCTTTGTATGGTGTACATGGCACTAGTTCATGCACTAGGTTATATTGATGTGACCAAGTCTTTGCCTCAGACATGATGCTTGATATGTTGGAGGGAGTTTTACCACTGACAATGAAGCATGCTATTTGCGAAGCACATAGACAGAAGCATATAACTATAGCTGAGCTAAATGAAGAGCTTAAAAAATTCTGTTTAGGTCAGAATGACAGGGCCAATAAGTCTGTGCTGCTGTCTGCAGACTCCTCCAAACCTCAGGGATTGTAGGAACAGCAACTCAAAAATGGTGTCTTTTTAGATTGTTGCCTTTTATACTGGGGCACTGTATTCCTCCTGGCAGCAGATATTGGCATGTGTTTCTATAATGTAGAGATATTGCAGATATTGTTATGGCAGCTAAAGTGAGAAAAGATGATTTAGTATGTCTAGAATTACTTGTGCACGCATTCCTTTCTGAGATGACCGAGATTTATGGACCTATTTTAACACCTAAATGTCATTATCTTATACATTATCCAAGACCAGTGTTAATGTACGGTCCTCTTTTCTTTTGGTGTATGAGATTTGAAGGAAAGCATCAATATTTTAAAAATCTGACTAATAACTGTCGAAATTTTAGAAACATAACAGTGACACTGAGTAATCGTCACCAGCTCAAACAATGTTGGGAATTTTCGCCTATGAATTTTGAAAAGGTGCCTGGTAGAAGTATCAGCACAACATTATTGTCTTTACCCATTGATGTTCAGACTGCTCTAAAAGCAAAATGGCAACTTCAGAGATGTAGATTTAGAGGGCAAGTAATTAAATGTGTCTTTGTAATGACTGTAGACATCATCAAGTATTCTGTTAAAGATGTGTTGACATTAGACCTTTTACACGTTGAAATTCCTGTTTTTGGGCAGATCAAATACACTGCTCAAAAAAATAAAGGGAATACTTAACCACAATGTAACTCCAAGTCAATCACACTCCTGTGAAATCAAACTGTCCACTTAGGAAGCAACTCTGATTGACAATCAATTTCACATGCTGTTGTGCAAATGGAATAGACAACAGCTGGAAATTATAGGCAATTAGCAAGACACCCCCAATAAAGGAGTGGTTCTGCAGGTGGTGACCAAAGACCACTTCTCAGTTCCTATGAGGGCCCAACGTCCACAGGTGGGGGTTGTGCTTACGGCCCAACACCGTACAGGACGTTTGGCATTTGCCAGAGAACACCAAGATTGTCAAATTTGCCACTGCGCCCTGTGCTCTTCACAGATGAAAGCAGGTTCACACTGAGCACATGTGACAGACATGACAGAGTCTGGAGACGCCGTGGAGAACGCTCTGCTGCCTGCAACATCCTCCAGCATGACCAGTTTGGTGGTGGGTCAGTAATGGTGTGGGGTGGCATTTCTTTGGGGGGCGCACAGCCCTCCATGTGCTCGCCAGAGGTAGCCTGACTGCCATTAGGTACCGAGATGAGATCCTCAGACCCCCTTGTGAGACCATATGCTGGTGCGGTTGGCCCTGGGTTCCTCCTAATGCAAGACAATGCTAGACCTTGTGTGGCTGGAGTGTGTGAGCAGTTCCTGCAAGAGGAAGGCATTGATGCTATGGACTGACCTGAATCCATTGAGCACATCTGGGACATCATATCTCGCTCCATCCACCAACGCCACGTTGCACCACAGACTGTCCAGGAGTTGGCGGATGCTTTAGTCCAGGTCTGGGAGGAGATCCCTCAGGAGACCATCTGCCACCTCATCAGGAACATGCCCAGGCGTTGTAGGGAGGTCATACAGGCACGTGGAGGCCACACACACTACTGAGCCTCATTTTGACTTGTTTTAAGGACATTACATCAAAGTTGGATCGACCTGTAGTGTGGTTTTCCACTTTGATTTTGAGTGTGACTCCAAATCCAGACCTCCATGGGTTGATAAATTTGATTTCCATTGATAATTTTTGTGTGATTTTGTTGTCAGCACATTCAACTACGTAAAGAAAGGAGTATTTAATGAGATTATTTCATTCATTCAGATCTAGGATGTGTTATTTTAGTGTTCCCTTTATTTTTTTGAGCAGTGTACATTCTTAACATTGATACGATGTGGCTGCGTTGCAGTAAAATGTTGATTCTATTGTCTTTTGACTCACATTTTCATGCATATGGTGTAAAAGTAGACAGTGACTGGATTTTGCTCACAACTGGAAGGATTACTAAAGAACACCTACCGTAAATCGATAGATTGATTGAAGTAGATTGTTGCCAGATATGATTGACAGATTTAACATTCAACACTGATCATTGGGTATGGCTATTGATGATAGGTGTTAAAGAGGGACCAAAGTAATGTCTGGAGAAAGTGTCAGTATAGCTGGATGTGTTAAACTGCTTGAGTGTTTTGCATTTAAAACTGATTATTGAACTGCTCATTGGACCTGATGCTTTCAGTTTTGTGTTTAAGCTCTGAAGGAATTGAAACACATACGGCATGTTAATTTGAATTTTGTTAGTGTTCCGTACTTAAAAACTTTGTATGTTAAAATTTGTGAAACATCACAATTAACTCCTCCAAAGCCGCAAGCCACCAAACTTGGCACAGATAATCTCTGGACAAGCTGATGAAGTTTGTAGAGGAAATTTTGATCCAACAAAAAAATGACACAATTATAAGCTCACAAATGTTTGCGAAAAATGCTAAAAACAGGAAGTGATGTCATATCTTAAGTTTGGAATGGCCGATCGACACCAAAATTGGAGCATTAATGTGGGACACAACTCGCACCTAGGTAGCGCTATTTAATTCAAAAAAATTGTTCCTCTATAACCACAACTCACATTGACATGAAACCAGAGCCAAATTGTTCAGCATGGTCCCCTTTCTACAGGCGCTAAAGTTCACCCAAATATGCCCATAGGTGGCGCTGTTATTGTAGATGAAAGACGTCAAAAAAAAAAATCCTATTCACTTACATGCATTTTATATCTCCATAACCAAGAAGTACCATTGACACCAAATTTGGGGCAATTGTTCTCCATGGGGCCCTGATGACACCTGAAAAATTTGGTGCAATTCGACCAAAAGGTGGCGCTATATTCAAAGCTCATATAAGGTTGGACAATCCCATTCATTTCAATGGGATTTTCAACTGAAGGACATTTATCCTCATAACTACGTGCCACGACATCGCACATTCGTAAAGCTTATGTCTACGTGTTTGGGGGATGCTGCCGATTCCGATGGTATTGGACAAACCTATTTTAATTAACTCCTCCGAAGCCGCAAGTCCGATTGCCACGAAATTTGGCACGGACGATCTCTGGACCAAGCCGAAGAAAGTTTGTAGAGGGAATTTTGATCCGCTAAAAAATTTCGAATTATAAGCTAACAAATGTTTGCGCAAACGCTAAAAACAGGATGTCATGTCAGATCTTACGTTTGCAATGGCCGATCTACACCAAACTCGGGGGCCTTATCTGGCACGCCCTCCCGAGGGGCTGTGTGAAATTTGCCGCTATTGGCGCCATTAATTGCAAATCAGATAACACTTCCGTTCTCATACTTTCATTTCACATCTCCATAACCGCAAGCCCCCTTCATTTATAACTTATATATTTATAAATTTATAACTTCTTACCCACAAAGAAGAATCCAGCACCGAGGGGGGAAGACGAGGGACAGATGATGCCAGTGGCCAGGGACTCCTTGACGTACGTCTCCATAGCCTCCTGTTCAGGTTTGGAAAGGCTGTAGGGCAGGTCTGAGTTGTTATGTTAGCAAGGGGGCAGCCATCAAGAGCGCTAGCTATCACAGGCTTCTCGAGTCTCCTAACCCTAAGCCCCAGCTGTTTAACAAGGCTAGCATCTAGCAAGCTCTCTTGTCAGCGCCAGAATCAATTAATGCTAACACCTCAACGGACTGACCTTGCTAGCAGATGGTTGCATGAAGTTTAGTCCGGGGTCGGGAAGATAGTGGAAAGGAAGTTTGGCTCGCCAGAATCCTTCACGGCGCTAGTGAGCCTTCCTGTTTAACGTCCAGGAAGGACAGGCGGCGACGAAGTGGCCCGGCAGCCCGCAGTAGAGGCAACAGTTCTCTGCTACCCTTCATGCCCTCTCCTGCGGCGAGAGACGGTTGCGGCCCAACTGCATGGGTTCCTCACCAGCCGCCTCCTCCCGTTGGTCACACTGAAAAGCATCTTGGGCATAGACAGGGCAGTGTGGCTAAGCAACTCGCAACGGAGGAAGGGAACGGCCACTCCGCAGGAGGGTGACGTCAGTGCCCGTGGTCCGTCTCTTCTCCCTCCGACGTTCCTGGCACCTATTGTCAATACGGATGGATAGGGCAATTAATTCATCCACATCCTTAGGCTCGGGATAAGACACCAATTCAAAATACAGGGGCAAACAAGCAGAGAGGGAGCGCACAGATGAATCACATCAGGTTAATCAGACAACCGGAAACAAAGCTAGACAAGGACACATGAACAGATCACTACAAAATAACACAGGAAGTAAAGCACATGGAAACACACAAGGACAGATTAAACCAAAACCCATAACTACAACACCAGGTAAAAGTAGCCAGTAGTTTATAGAAAATGCACTAATTTCTGTTTAATCCCATCATGTTTAATTTAAATAAACAAAAAAGATTCCAAATGACTCATTTATTGCATTCTTCAACTAAGTACAATTTCTACTCAGCTATTAATAAAACTATTAATGCTCATCTTTAATATAATGACATGGGATATTCATTATTATTATCGTTAAGAGTAAAGACGTAGATGGTATCACAGAGATATAATACTCTCAGATGAACATCTAGTTGGCCAGTTCCAGATGCTTCGTAATCTAAACAACGTTAGCTACCCAGGAATCTGAGAAAGGCTCTTGTGTTGTTGCCGTTCCCAGAGGTCAGAGAGCCATCAGAGGCAAACCAGGAAAGAAACAGAACAATAGAGGAGGTGGGGTTTTTAGACCTGGTTGGGGTGTCCAGGGGATACCAGATTACAGTTATGGTTACAGGAAGCTACTAGAGGAGAGATGTGACTGTTTACGTAATGGCTTATGTTCTGTAGTAAAAGGTGAGTGTAAGCAAAGTCCTAGGCAAGTCCTACCACTTGGGAGCCATCTTGGCAACGCCTCCGGGCAGCTATTTTGGACTAAAAAGACCAGGCACTTATCTAGATGAGCCTACGTGTAATTTTTTCACATTGGGAATTTTACTGGATGCACTCATTTCAGTTATTTTGAATATACTGTAATTTCTAACATACAGTATGTATAGTCTTCATTTACATGCTGTCTCAAAGCGTAATCATTTTAGTCACTAAGCCTCTACAAAAGCATAATGTCAGGGCATGATTGGAGAACTCTCAGCTGTAATTAAATGATAAGGTGTTTATGCAAATATATCAGATTTTTGTTGGCAGCAGCTGTTTGAATGAGGAGGTTGAGATAGTAGAGATCATTGATTAAATAGAGAGTCTGTTAGTGTCATCCCACTTGCTTTCTGTCTGTAAGACACTTCCTCACCTTATCAGTTTGGCAGATTAGCTGTGAAAGTAATACTGATGCTGTGAATGCCTTCAGATATATTTTAATAGGAACTGTGGCAGTTTGGAATTACAGCCAACCTCTACATGGATGCAAGCAAATATGGGAAACGTAGCCAGTGCTTTTGAATAGCTCTTATCAATCATCAAATTATCTGCTCACTCCAGCAGCAGTAAAAAGATCTGAATGTTTGTACCATTAAAGCAGCAGAGAGAAGAGTGCCATGAAATTAAATGGCTGAATGCTCATGTTGCAAATGTAGATCATCTGAATCACTGCATGGTCTTCAGCAAATGCAAATTTTAAAAAATTTTTAGTTTAACATAATTGCTTTAACATTCATGCTGTAAAGTGGCTGTAATAATGTCTCAGTGATTGTGGTTGAAGCTTTTAATTGCATTCACTAGAGCTTCAAGGATTTCAAGAGGCTAATCGTGCAAGGATTCGCAAAACCAGCTTTGACGAGGGTTGTCTTGGACAAGTACTGCTTCAAGTTAGGTGAAGATGTCATTTTATCTATTTCTGTTTTTGTAACAAACTCATGAGGGAAAATGGAGAAGAAAAGCCAGCACAACATCTTGCCTCAAGTCAGTGACACTAATACATCTACCATAACCCATCTTCTTGCAACTAATTTATTTATCTAAGTTTGTAGTTTACTATGCTGTTGCATTCACGTCAGTCAGACAGCTACAATATCTGTAAACAAAACTCCAGACTTAAAGCTGGCGTAGGCAGTTTAGGCAATTTGTTGAAATTGTCATTATATCCCAACGGTAATCAATAAATCAAAAGCTCTGTCACAAAAATGAAAAAATTCCGATATCTGTGGCTGGTGCAGGACTGTAATAAGCACAGACAATAATTTTATTTGGTCGGAACATTAAAACGAGACGGGTGGCAGGTATGGTGGAATGGCAATTTCAGATGAATTGCCATGACATTTACATCTTGCTTTAAATCTTGTACCACTATGAGGTCAACATATTTGGTTTTTGTGAAAAATATATTTAATATCTTCTGGATCGATTACCATTACTTTTCATCTAGATGAACATGAATTTGACTTGGTGGACCAAATAGCTGCGAAAACTAGTGACATTAACATCCCCCTCAGCTGTAGGCTTTTCAGACCAACATGAGCTCTCATTCATTTGAATGGAGGTCCCGCAGCGTAGCAGGGGTGTCATTGCAGTGGACTTCTGGAAAATAACGCAGGGTTGTCAAATCCGGCAAGGCGCTGCCGATCACATACATGCAAGCACATTCCTGGTAGATGTCTTAGTAATGAGAATGCTGTATTTCTACTGTTTAACTCAAATTGTTGCAATTAAAGATAAATAGGTGCTGCCATTAAAACTGTGTTGTAAAATCCTGTCTGTGAGTATTACAAACCATTGGGAGTGTTGTAGTGCCTGCTAAGCCTGTAGGTGCATTAATCTGTTACTCATACTAGTTTTTCAGGGACCAGGATGATTGTGGAGGGTTTAAAGCCAGAGGGAACTTCACACAGCTCCAGTGATCTGTTGAAGACCTGCGTGAAGATGGGGGCCAGCTGGTCAGCACAGATTTTCAGGCAGGATGGTGACACTCCAACTGATCCTGGTGCCTTCCTGATCTTTTGTTTCTGAAAGAGCTGACACACATCCTCTTCACAGATCCTGAGTGCAGGTGGTGGTGGGGGGGGTTTACTGGGGAGGGGTGGCAGGGAGTAAAGGTGGCTGTTTGATGCCGGAGCGGGAGAGGGGTGTGAATGTGGGCTTATCAAATTTACTTTAAAATACATTCAGGTCATCAGCCAGTTGGTGGTTTTCCACTGCGTGGGGGTTGGTTTCCTGCAGCTGCTGATGTCCTGCAGGTCTCAACACCGATGCAGTCACAGGCTGAAATGCTGTTTTCCAGCTTCTCAGAGTAGCTCCTCTTTGCTGCTTTGACCTCCTTTGTCAGCATGTTTTTGGCCTGGTTATACAGGATCCTGAGGTGGGATGTAAACACCGACCAGAATAAACAAGGAAAAGTCCCACGATGAATAAAAATGTTTACAGTTTATGAATAATGTCTCTAAGTGAGGACTGCATGATTACCTCAACACTGTGACATCTGTACACCAACCTTCGTTTATGAAGACGCAGATTCCTCCACCCCTCGTCTTCCCTCAAAGCTCCGTTACCTGGTCCACTCGGAGGAGAATCCCAGCAGGTGAAGTGAGCTCTACCAGATGTGCTCGGTTTCAGTGAAGCATAGGGTGGCAGATCTGTAAAAGTCTGTATTTGTTCTGTTGAGCACACAGCAAATTCATCAGTCAAAATTCTAGTGTTAGGTTGAGGTTCTGGTGTTAATTCTGATAAAATGAACTCCGTACAGTGAAAATACATAATAGTGTTGGCGTAAAATTACAGAGTTATCGGTATTCAACACTATGAGTGATACTTTGAACATCCGGGCATTTTGGCAGGTACGCGCGTAGAGGAATTTGCTGGTAACGTTAAGCAGGTGCCAATTGAGGATAACTGTTAACACGAGGAGGTTAGCTAACTTAGTTCATTTTAAGACACTTTGAGCTGAAGTTAAGCTAGCTAAACTCTTTTTGAAAATAGTTTTAAGCTATTTGGGTCAAGCATATTATTAAAACATGTTTAATCTGACACGGCTGTGTGTCCGGTTTTTGTCAGCAAAAATTTGCGCGTCTTTTCACTAACGTTAACATTAATCACTTGATATTATTAAGTTGTAGCAATCACGACCACGAGGGTGCCCACTCAAAAACTCAAACTTCAGTTAAGTACATTTTGGCTGAATTATACCTGCTACGTTTCCATAATGCAAACGTGATCATGTATAGTTAACTAGATATTAAAAAAAAAAAAAAAAAAGTTTAATCTAACGTTAAGGTTAACTTAGCGTTACAGTTTAACGTGTCTTTCAAAGCAGCGTTTTTATTGAACTGCAGATGCAAGTTTAACATTACTGTTTCTTGGCAGTGGCTAACGTTAATTCTGTATGTTGTGCATATAACATTAATGTTGGAAACCCATACCTACAGTATAATCAGTAGGGATGGGGATCGATAACATTACCCGGTTCTAAAAGGACCCGTTTCCAAAATTTCTCAAAACCCGTAAATCAATAAGGTCCGAGCTTATCGATACTGCTATCGAGACTAGTGGGTCGTGTAAGTTTATGTCTTGAGCATCAAATCTGATTTAACTTGTAGCGCGATGGATAAGACAACTAATGTTTTTTATTAATGGGACCGAAACGCGGTATTAAACGGGCCAGTATAAGTACCAGTCCAGGACAGTTTATAATCAGGCTGCAGCCTCACTGCTGTCTGTCGCCTCCTACATAAGTTACATACACACACATAGACAGCAGGCCAGCAGAGAGACGCAGACGCCGCTCCGTCACGGTGGAGACAAGTTAATTTCAAAATAACATTACTCGAGTTGACGACAGCTACGCTCGTTACTGTAAGTACATGCAATAAAACGTTAGCGAGTACAAATACATTACTATATCAATAACCTGTCTGTAGGGTAAACGTGTAACGTTAGAAAGGGTTCATTTGAACTGCTCTGTCCTCAGTCTGTCATCCTGTATGTTTTATACAAGCACAGCTAATGTTAGCTTGGCAATTAGCAAAATGTTAAAAACAAGCTAAATAAAAAGCTGTCTGAAGCATAGACTGGTCTGTAGTCTTAACATTTGGCACGTTGTTAAAAACTCAGCTGCTGGCTGAGACAAACCAGCCGCTTCTCCTCCGACCAAGTAACGTTACCTTCAGACAGTGAATAACAGCAGAGAGGAGGAGGAAGATGCTGACTGAGTTTTTCATTCTTTCTAAACATCACTCTATTGTGATGTCAGACATTGAGTTTATTTGCTGTTGTAAACATTAACGTTGCTGCTCTAGAAACAGTTGTATTTAAAATCTTCAATTCTAATCCTATAACTAATTTAAAAACAACCAGGCAGTTAATATACACACTGCCATATTTGTGTATTTATCACATATGTCATCTCAATATACACATAAAATATTATTCCTCATTCCGTGCAGGCCTACCTCATGCCCGTTGGGTCTGGTCTTACCAAATAATAGTAAAGTATTGATAAAGTCTCGGATCGTTAAGCAGTCTCAGGAATGGTATCAATAAAAATTTATGATCCCCATCCCTAAAAATCACACAGGTAACAGTTAATGGCAAGCTATTAACAGATGCTCCTGTGGTACTATTCAGTAATGTTTGATCACATATGCCATGAAAGGCAAACAGCCATAAAGGGACTATTTTGTGTTTATCAGTGCGTTTGTTTGACAGGATACAAAGATATTACAGTCACCATATGAAGTGCGAAGAGCAGTATGTAAAGTGCCAGACCTGTCGGGCAGAAAGAGAACATCTGCATACCCTCCAACTTCAGTTCCAAGAAGTATACTTTGATCCATCAGAGCATTTGAGTGTAGTCAACAGTTAATTTTATTTTATTGTTTTTTACTTTATTAAAAGTAACAAATATTTATTTATCATTTAAATTAGCATTGTCATGTTGTCCCTCTGTTTCTCTACAGGCTCATGATGTAGATGGCAAAATGATAATTAAGGTCCAGTATCAAAACCGCAAGAAATACATCAAGTTACAAGCTGCTGATTTCGAGAAATTAATTTCTGAAGGTAAATATCTCATATATGACTAACCATGTAATTCAGACTGAGTGGAGGCCAATATATTTTACAAATTAAACAATTATGTTGTCTCTTAACCTCATCACTTAGTGAGAGAGAAGTTCTCGATCCCTGTGGACAAGATTACTATGGAAGATGATTCTGGCACTGAGGTGGATGAATCTGTGTTTTCAGAATTATCCACAGTGGAAGGGATTTGTTTTGTTATCAAGGACAGTCATGACAATGGTAAATTTAAAAAATTGCTTCATTTCACATTGCATTAATAGGAGCGCTCATTTCAAATGCATCCACTGCAATGAATTTATTACCTTACAACCCTAACCCAGTATTAGGACTAGCATGTTAAGACTCCTGATGGAAACAGGTTTAACTTGAAGTAAAAACTGTTTAAAAAACAAGGAATGTCTTTATAGCACCAACTAGGGCATAGTTTTTAGCTGTTTCCCAGTTTTTCATTCCAAAATTTGATCCACAACTACAGTGCAAATAAGGTGAATTGTTTATTATATCTTTTATTCTTAGATTCAGGAACATTCTCAGTCGTCACCTCCATCCACACCACTATCGTCATCCCGTGGGAGTTTCCTCTCTATGTCCATCAGTAGGAGTGACAGTGAAACGTCAAGACAACCCAAGAGAATTAGAAGTGATGAAGAGGCATTGCATTGAGTTCTTCAGCCAGAGATGTAAAGTTTATCATCAAATGTCTACATATGGATAGTTTAGATCATTTCTAAATTGAAATTTTTGTCACATTTCTGGATTATTTAATGGTTTTAATTTTAAAATAAATAAATGATGCCATATGACAAACAATAAGATATGGAAAGAGCATGACGTTACTTTCAGAACATTCTGGACTACTTTCGCTTTCAAATTTGGCTTGACTTGACTACAGCATGGTATAATGATGATGTCTGAAACTAGTGTACCGTACTAGGTTTACATTAAAGTTATATTACAGTAGGGCTGGGCAATAAAACAATATTGATAATAATCGCAATATAATTTTCCTCAATAATATAATAAATGTTCAATATATCAATAAATATTTGGTTTAATTAATTTGAATCACGAACAAATTAGCACTTAATTTTTCTATTAAAATATTTATTTTGTTGAGGAAAAAAAGATTTACTAATATTTGTTTTTTATCATAATAGTTTTGAATATTCTCCCTCAGATTTGTTAAGTGATCCACTGTTTGGCATCAAGTGTTTGTCACATTCTGACCATAAAGAAAAGTTTAACCACATAAATACTCTCTGGTTTCTTCAATTTATACTCAGGAGCAAAAATCAGCTTTTAAACTAGAAAGAAATAATGATTTGACATTTATTGTGATAATTGTCAATATTGAATGATAGTAAATGTTTTTATCGTGATAACATTTTTGGCCACATCGCCCAGCCCTATATTACAGTAAATATACCTGTGGGAGGAAGGAAATATTCTCGTCCTTTTTTAAATTGTTTTATTTTACATGTGTTAGTCACATGTGTTTTATTAATTGTTTTGTTCTCATGTAACTCTGGAGTGGTTCCTCCTTAATAACCCAGTAAATTCGGCTATTGATAGAAGCTACACTGTTCGGTTGACAGTCTAATTTCTTGTTGTCATAATCTGTTTAGTTGATAAAGCAGATCCTGCAGACAAAACCTGGAGAATATGAATAAACTGGGATGCTGTGTAACGGTATAAGACGACAGATGGTTAACATTCTTGCAGCACACATGGTTGAGACAGAAGGGTAAGTTTATGATACAAGGGTTTTTTGGTTCACATCAACCTATGGACGCTTATTTTCGTGTCTCCAGTATCTCCAGGCAAAGGAAATTCCTGCTTTTCTCATTCAGGGAATCCGCAATCTCACGTTTTCTGATGGTGTGTCAAGCAAGCCAGACACTGTTTTGAATTTCCTTGAGAACTTTTCAAAGTAAAGGCTCTCACTTAAACATGACATAAAGTAGGCTACTGCTGCAAAAATGTTCTCGGGGTTTTATTTTGTAGGCACAATCACTTAAGAGGAAGTGATTATGTGAGTAACTTTTGCTGTCATGACTGAGGTCTGTTTCAGCACCAGCCGCTATAATAAGTTTTTTTTTTATCAAAGTAATCTGGCCACAGACCAGATATTATTGCTGGCGGGCCAGCTTTGACCACTGCCCTAGATAAAACCAATGCAGTTAAACCCAGCAGTCCTTAAATTAATCCTTCCTCCATTAAGGCTCTAATGTTCAGTTTTTGTTCAAACTTTACAGAGGTGTTTGTTAAAGTTTATGGTCATTTTGGACACTGAAGTTTATGCTGTTATACTGTATTGTTATACTGAGAGGTGTTATTAATATTTAGTCTACCTGCTCTGATAAAAATGGGATAGGCCAAAGTTAAGTGTAAATTTCAGTATGACACAAAACAATTCAAAAAACAGTAGCAAAAACTACAGTGGCCAACATGACCATAAACACCTCAGTGAACAACAAACTGAACATAAGAGCTGTCGTGAAGGTAAGATTTATTGCAGGCTTGAGGAATTTGACCGTATTAGTTTGAGCTAGTTGCATAGCTCTGCTGTTTCGTAGTAACCATAGCCACTTTGTGTAGCCACTCTGTGAGGAGGGGTGGTATCACAAAAAAGTGTCAAGTAGTGTCAGTGAATACCCTCTAATTCTATTGACTGTCTGTTTCAGAATCACCCTAAAACTAATGCCTGACTTTTATTTATATTATTAACACATTGTTACATGAGATTCCTTCTATTTTCTGATAGCGAAGTTAAATTTATTTATGTCTCTGTCCTTGGTAAGGAACAATTTTACAACAGCCAAAGCGGCTCTGGATTTCTGGCATGGCGGCTCAAGACAATTCAGAGAAAGACGAAACTTGTGTCCAAGGAACCCGAAAACGCAGACAACGGGAGGAGGTGGTCCAAGAAATGAGAGGGAGCTGCCTCAGATAGGTGGTCAGTTGGATGAACACTGTAAAGAGGTCATATCCTTGATGAACCACATCAGCGACATGGAAATCATCCTCCAGAAGATGAAGGAGACCTTTGATTACAGACAGCATCTCATCCACTACCGTAATGAATCACACACTGTTTCCAAGACTGCTAGACACTAAAGGGCTGGTAAGTATTTGCATCCTGTTCTGTTACCACAATTCATAGATGTAAGCATGGCATGTGATTGCAACCAAAAATGTTCTTCATTTCTCTGTTGTTACAGATATGTCAAGATTTTAGCTTCCTCTTTGGACCGGAAACAGCTGCCAAACTGCTTGAGAAGTGGCATACAGCCTACAAAGGAAAGGTGATCAGAGAAGCAGAGAGTCTTACTACCACTCCAGTTCTCTAGAGTTTGCTGAGGTCTGCCAGGAATCAGTACAATGATGAATCTTCAGAGGATATCCCAGGTATTCAATTAAAGGCCAATGAAATGATTTTCAATGCATCATGTCATACACGGTACTTGATGATTTATGATGACTTATCACAGCTGATAAATTAAGATGTTTCTTTGTGCCCAGAAACCCAGAGAGAATTAGGGACCGTTGATTAAGTGGCCTGGAAATTAAGGGGGTTTTCACACCTACCTCCTTTGGTCCGGACTTTCGGACTTTTGAGTTAGATCCTAACCAAACAGAAGAACTTTGGTATGACGAAAAGAGGTAATCTCGATCTGGATCAAATTGAACCATGGTTCGGTTTGTTTCTAGTGTGAAAGCATTTTTGGGATGGTTTGGACTTTTAGACCATGAACAGGACATTCGGCAGTTGCCATGTAAACCCAATATAAACAAATGCATGGAGAAATGCTCTGAAATAAGGACAAAATTATAAATCTCTGCCACTCGCTGACCAATTGTACTAAAACATGAACTTTGGTTAGGACCTTCGTGTGGACTTTCAGGTGTGAAAGCCTCAAAGTTTGAAAGTTTCAAAAGGGGCTTTTTTTATTCTTACAGAGTGGGACAATGATATGGCATCTTTCCTGCTGCTCCTGCACATCCTACCACCTCAGCCTACAAAAAAGATCATTGCAGCTCAGGCCGTGGACCATCTATTTGTGTTTCACAAGGTATGCACTTGGCCACAGAATATGATTTTAAATGGGAAATATATGTGATATGTAATTTTTCCTACAGTCATGCTGGAGCCTCGAAGAACACCTAGACAACCAGGAGGGACAGTGGCAGTGGTGTTGCCAACAATGTTGTGTTATCCGTTGTTGAAAGCATGGAGGAGTATGTCAATGAAGTTCATGCAAATCTTGAAGAACAAGTGTTGAGTGCAGTGCCTGCTGATAATCCCAGTAGAAGTGCCGTGGAAGAAGTCTTCAGCAATACTTTCAATCCATTTAGTGAGTTAAACACAAACTCAAAATGGACAAAGTATTTTAGTGAGAAATGGGGTGTCGTTGAACCGGTAGAAATTCACTTAGGAGTGAGATATGATTCAAAGAGTATATGTAAGTATATGAGCAGGTACCAGTGAATGACACTTTCATTTATGTACCCCTGTTAAAAACATTAGTTTATTTTCAAGAATGAGGAAGTGTGTTGTCAAATTAACAAATCTGCTGCTCTTAGTAACTTGTATCAGGATTTCTGTGACGGAAAATACTACCGACATCACCCACTGTATTCAAAATCCCTAAATGCGTTACAAATTCAAGTTTATTACGATGACTTTGAAACATCAAATCCACTAGGGTCAAAACAAGGAATTCATAAGCTTGGATGTTTATATTTTACCCTCCGCAATTTACCACTACGTCTAAATTAATTCCTGATGAATATCCATCTCATTTCTTTCTTTCATTCCCAAGATGCAAAAAAATATGGCATTGACAAAATACTTAATCCAAAGGTACTAGAGCAAAATGGAATGAAAGTGACATTTTCTGAACAACCTCTTTATGGCACCATTGCACAAGTAACAGGTGACAATTTAGGTCTTAACTCAATTCTTGGTTATGTGGAATCTTTCACTGCGAACTACTACTGCAGGAGGTGTCTTATTGACAAAGCATCTGCTCAAACAATGTTTAGTGAAAATGATCCACGTGTGATGTTATGCACAAAATTAACCAATGAGGAGCATTACAGTTATCTTCGAGAATTCAAGGGAAAATTCTTGTGTTGGGATCAAACACAATAGTATTCTCAATTACTTGTCATACTTCAATGTATCAGATAACTTTGTGTTCGACATCATGCATGATATCTTAGAAGGTGTTGCACAGTATGAAATTAGGTTATTGTTTGAATATTTGAATCAGAACTTTATTTGTAATGAAAACATTCTCCAACGCGTATATGCATTCAATTATGGCTTCATGGATAAAAAGAATCGTCCGCATAAATATGTTTTGTACTGGCAGTGGTATTGGGCTTAATGCCAGTCAAACATTATGCCTTATTCGGAACCTCACACTAATCTTCGGTGACGTTGTCCCAGAAGGTGACACACATTGGCATTTGTTGTTACTTTTGTTGCACATTGTAAACATTGTATTTTCACCATGTATTACAGAGGGAATGACTGTATATTTAAAACATGTTATTGAAGAACATCACAGGTTATTTACAGATTTGTATCCTCAAAATAATTTGATCCCAAAACATCACTTCATGATCCATTATCCTGAGTGTATACGCCAAATTGGTTCTTTAGTGCATGTTTGGAGTATGAGATATGAAGCAAAACATAAATTCTTTACGTCTAGCATAAAAAACTTTAAGAACATAACTAAATCCCTTGTGAAGAAACACCAAATAGCTGCTGCCTATCATTGGGAATCGTTGTCTGCCAAAGGTATTGAGTCGGGGCCCAAAAATACTGACTGATGTTGAAAATTTGATTTCAGAGCATTTTCAAATGGATATGTCAGATGAAATGAGTGTCAAATCTTGGGTTAAACACAATGGTATTGAATATCATACTGGTGTTGTTGTTTGCACAGATTTTGTTCATGAGATGCCAGTTTTCAATAAAGATTGTTTGCATCTTTCTGAGAAATGAAGTCTATTTTTTGGTAGTAGAATTGGAGACGTTTGTAGAGCATTTTCATGCATTTCATGTTGTTGACAACATGCATAATGTTTCAGTTGTTACACCTCATGATTTGAGATACTTTAAGCCCTTTGATGTCCAAATGTCATATGGTACAGACTCATTTTTCTATGTTGTGCCAGACGGCTGCATTCTATAGGGCAAGCAAGAGAGCTACCTTGTGTTCTGAGCAGTATTGTACAAGGTCATTGTACAGGGCTTTTTTGTGCCCTGTTTCTTGTCAAATTTAAAAGTGAAGCTTTTGTTTAAGAAAAATAAAATATTTTTCATTGCAGTACTTTTTGAAGTGATTATTGTACATGGGTGGTGGGATGGTGACTGTAACATATTGTACATTTAACTCTAATAGTGTACATTTTAACTCCCTAATGTTGTACATTTGAACTCTTAGTGTGCATTTAACTCTAATGGTGTATATTTGAACTCCCTAATGGGGTACATTTGAACTCTTAATAGTGTCCATTTAACTCTTAATAGTCTACATTTTAACTCCCTAATAGTGTTAATCCCAATGGACCGTGTACCCTGTATTAACATTCTCAACATTAGTTAGGTGTTTACTGATCACTGGTGCAGTGTTGAACAGTTACTCCATAGGTGTCTCTAATAGTGAACTTTGAACACCGACTTAGTGTTACTGTCATCAGTTGTGGTGTTAAAAATTTATAATATAAGAGTTTGCTGGTTAACACTGTCATAGTGTTTATAATGTTAACTCATTCGAAAGTGTTAATTTAACACTTTATTAGTGGTTATCATATAAACCCTGGGTGGGTGTTAATTTTAACTCTGAGGGTGTTAAATTCGCAATTTCAAATTTGCTGTTCATCCATCTTGTTGTCCAGAGAGCGGACATTCACCAGGTGTACTGATGGAACGAAACAGTACAAAATTCCTGCTGTCTTCCCTGAGACCTCCTTAGGTTTGTGCATGAGGATTGAAACATCATTTAGCTGTACTGTGTTTGTTTGGAACATCAACAATGGTCAGTACAGGAATGGATTATAACGCAGGAATTGTGTAAGAAGTTTTAATGGACGATTTCTAAACTGAACTGTGTAACTCTGATTCAGTCCAATGTAACTGCCGTGTAGTCAAGCTGACTACAGTTTCTGCTCTCTGCAAATAAGCAAACTACCAACTTTTAAAGTCACTCGAGCAAAAAGCTAAAGTAGAGCCACAAAGTTGGATCACAGAGAGATATAAATACAGACAGAGCTGGGTAACTTTGGGTCAAGCTGATATCAACACGTGAAATACAAATCAAGGAATAGGAAGAGTTTCACAGTGGTTTGGATTGTGTAACTCAGCCTGTGTCAATCGACTTGACTGGTGGTTTTAGTTCTTATCTAAAAAAACTCATGATTACCTCATTCTGTTATCAGTAGTAGTGTACATTGATTCAGAAATACGGGTTAAAGTTGCTGGATAAGGCTGCACAAATCAATATTGACTGTGTGACGAGAAAGGTGTCACTCTTAGAATTATCACTGCAGTTCCCCTCACCTCTACTCCTTTTATTCAGCCTTTTATTGTCTTTCAGTTCATTGATTGTCATTCATCTACACATATAATTCATTTTAATGTAACTTATCTGTTTTAAATATCATCAAAAATAGTTTGTGAGGCAACATCTAAAAAGGAAGAGGTTCAATAAACACGATTCTAAAAATCTTTCCAGTGGAGGTAACATTATGACGCTCTCTCTCTCCTCCTCCCTCTGTTACAGACAGGCAAACATGATGTCTCCAACTCTAGCAACTGGGACAAGAAAAGGAACGCCTCAGAAGATGTAGAGTCCTCCGGTTTTTAAGATTTCTTCATTATCAAATTAATTCATCGATAGTTGTCAGTACATCCAATGGTACACAGCAAACATAAACTGTTATTAGTTAAATCGGCGAGCTGTATATTAATGAATCATACACTGATTAAAAGGTTTGATTAAAAACTACTTTTTTTTCCCGATTCGGTTTTGAAACCAAATATTCAAAGAACGAACCATACACAATCTTTTATGTACGATCTTTTAATATTATTATTATTATTACTATTCTCATTATGGCTTATAGATATATGTATTGTGTTTTTTATCCGTAACCTTTCTTCTCCTATACTCCTTATGTTAGTCTGTCCACATTAACTAGGGTTTAGGTCAGAGCTGTGAGATCGTTTTGGTGTTTTCCTCTCTTGTTGTTCCTCTCCTCTCCTGGAATATTCATTCAAGGCCAAGAGAGGATCTCTGTTCACCAAAACATAGAAACCTAGACTGTGTAAATGATGATGCATCCCTTTGCTCGGGGCCAGACGCCCGAAGCCGCCCTGGTCTCTGGACCAGCTGTATAAGTGTTTAAAGTACTTCTGTTTACTCTCTTTTTTTAAATAAATTCTTCAAAGACAACGGTCGGTTGTAAATCAATTCTTTGCTCAACCCCTCACCAGGAATATAATTTCCACGACAATAATATGTCAGTGTTGTGATCACGGCTTTTCCCCCTGCCCCTAAGTGGCTTAGTTAGCCGTTTTGTGAATCTTGACAGTTTTCTTTTATATTATTTATAGTAATTTTGGCTCAATTGTCTGAGATCATTTTTAAAACACAATAAAGTCCTATATACATTTGGTATGTTTTTTTGAGTGTATTCTTAGTGATATATTTAAACTACTGGTTAAAACATCATTACATTCAAAATGTTGACAAACTGTAAAGAATATGCAACAAATGTGACGTATATTATGTTGACAGTAGAGGCCAAATATTCGGGTCCTACTTTTGATGCAAGTTTTGTAGTACTTTTGGAACAGTGAATAATACATTGTTCTAGGAAGCAACATGAGAAACATCCTTCCCATTACTTCTTCTGTCCCCTGTCTGAATCTGATGTGTCTGACATGTGATGAAATATAGTTTGAAATATATTCAATAAAATTTAATGGAATCTAAGACAGGCGTGTGGTGATGGGGTAGTGGATAAGACACATACCTTTGGTGTGAGAGACCCGGGTTCAAATCCACTGTGAGACACTGACGTGTCCCTGAGCAAGATACTTAACCCCTAGTTGCTTCCGAGGCATGCAACCTCTGACATATATAGAAATTGTAAGTTGCTCTGGATAAAAGCGTCAGCTAAATGAATAAAAATGTAAGGCAGTATCATGAAGCATTAAATCTAAATGGGCTAGCCAGGTTACAGGTACATTTGATTAAAACTTAAATTTTAGGCTAGCCTCCTCATCCATTTTGTTGGGGTTTGAGCTATACTATATAGCGGGTACACTGGCTCTGAAGTCCAGCACCTCTGTCAACACAGGCACTTTATGGAAGGAATAGTCACAATGAATTCACGGTTACATTTCATCTCTGGCAGCCAGGAGTTCATTGTGGCTCAAGAAAATACCTGATGTGTCCAACTCCAGATGACCTAGAGGTGTCCTAGGCAGGCACGACTACAATGATCAAAAGAAAAGTGGCAGCTGCTGTGGCACCTAAAGAGGCAGAGAAAAACGGGCAGGAGCAAAAAGAATGATTGGGGGAAGAACTGGTCTGGCCAACATAACATCAGCTCAGTGCTGGCTTGCTCAGGGGGAAAAGTAGAAGAAGAAAGAGAGAGTCAAAGCGGCAAAGTGATTCCAGGGCCTGAGCTAAAGTAAAGTTTGAGAGGAGCTCAAGGATAACAGGGATAGTGGGGATACAATTGGGTTACTTCCAAATTTTATGTTTGAGTTCATTACCCAGGCTAACATCCATTTCTTTTGGTCATAAAGAGTACATAAGATGTCAAGCAACAGGAAACTATTTGACTCGTCGACTAAAAGTGGGAACTGACAGACTAACAGCACTGTAACCAAAGGTAACACAGACGAAATTCACTTTGCTCAGTATGTACTTCGGTGCCCTGGAGAAGTGCAAGCAGTTGAGAGTCTCACTCAAATGACGCAGTGCAAAGCATGTTGTTGGTATTTTAGGGGGAAATGGGTTGTTTCATTGACATGTTTGTTTCTGGAGCAACATCAGTCTGCTGCCAGTCTGGTGATTCAATCAGCAAGAGCAAACCAAATACTGAAGAAAATGTGAATAAACTATTTTAATTAAACACTCCCCAGCCAGTAGATGCATTTAATGGCTTCAAAAATGACTGTTTAATGTGGTTAAAGGAGGAAAATCAGTCTATGTTTGTATTTGCCCACAGCTGCTTTATACTGTTTGAACAGCTTCTCCTTTAGTTCATTAAATCCCTGCAGCCATCTGAAGGCAGCAGGACACATATGTTCACAATCTGTGGCCTCTGATTTGTGAGGTGCCGCATCATAGCACAGTGCCATTACACACGGCCATACACTGTGTTTAGTTTCATGAAATGACGTGTAAATGACCCCAGGCTGCTACAGAATGAACACACACACACCTCCTCCTATAACTTTATTCTACCAGAGACTTTGGATTACAGCAGCTCATAAGGCCTGTCTGTCACTGCCTCCTTTTCTGCTTTCTTTTTAGCAAAAGTGTCATTTTATTGTTGAAATGTAAAATGGCATTTTATGATATGATGTGACCATTTATGACGTGAGATACTATGGAATTAAAGAGGTCATATTATGCTTTTTGGCTTTTTCCCTCTCCTTTATTGAGTTATATATCTTTTTTGTGCAAGTAATAGGTTTGCAAAGTGAAAAGCCCAAAGTCCAACCCAAAGGGAGTTCCCATCTCCCACAGAAAACAAGTCCAGCCTTTTCTTCGACTTTATGTCGATGTCACAAAAAACACGCATCATAATGCTCGCCTAGCAGCTAGTCAGACACGCCCTCAAAAACACCGGTGGAAAAACTCACTGAGCTGCAGCACACAGTGACAAGACGTCCGCTGGCTGCCTCTTCTATCCCTTCCAAACATTAGCTACCATCCAAGCAGTCAATGGACATAAAGTTGTTACTGTGATGTAGAGACAGAGCTCAGTCCAAGCTTTCTGGATGAAAGATGTGCAAGATTTGTTACAGTTTAATAACTCACCACTCTAAAACTAAAACTTGCTCTAGTCCATGTTGCTAAGCTGGTAAGGGGAAGATATATAGCTGAACCGAAGCCGTGTTTACTGACTTTTCAGACCCACCCTACTCTGCGTCAAATTAAGAACTGTGCATGTGCAACTCCCAACAAAGATCTTTTAGAAGTGAGATGCATCATTCCTTAGCTAAAATTTAGTGTTCAACACACAGGGTGAAAAGAGGAGCTGCAGCAATGTGCAGTGTGACAAAAATATGGTGTTTTTTGAAAATGAAACCATGTAAACCTGTTCTGGTACAACCCTAAATAAAATTATTAACCTGAAAATTAGCATAATATGACCACTTTAAAACTCAAATAGCGCTGGATTGATGAGGTCATATAAATTGCTTCATCAACTTTTTTAAATATTTCTTTCTATCATTATTGTAATTGTGTGTTCACAGCGTGCCTCTCAGCAGTGTCCAGACAACATGATTCCTGGAGAAATGTTGTTCCATCAGCTCTTGTTGTTGTGTTTAGTTTATCTGTTTCAGAGAGAAGAGGGCAGTGGTGTGATTGGTTGATCTATATTCCACTTCACCCAGCCCTTTCGTACTTTTGGCTGCTGCATATACATGAACCAAAGTAGCAGGTGTGTTTGGAGACGCCGACAGAGTCCGTGCAGCCAATGACCTACTACTTGTGGTTGATTCCACAATTAAAAGAGGGCCTTCTCCATAGCCCTACCCAAACAGCAAGATCAAGAATTTGAAAGAGTCAGTGAAATGGCCACAAAATGCACTAGGCAACCACGGGATTCAGTAAACTTAATACACAAGTTTGCCTTCTAGAGGAAGGAGGAGCGAATAGGACAGAATGATTAGGATATCTGCCAATAGAGAGGGCAGCAACATGGTAACATTTCTGCAGGACATGACTGCCAAATGGATAGCCTCACTTGGTACCAATATCAAGATGAGCACACCACATTAACAGTCTGCGTCTAAATAAAACATTCCTGTGACTGGCCAGGCAGAGAGATTGGAACACTCTAATGAGTGGTGCCCCATTCAAGACATACTTTTATGCAGGTTACACTGCTCATATATGCCAAAAATGGTAAGCATGCATTCTGAAGATACTGATAGGATGTAATGAAACGGATATTGAGTCTTTCTTGGATTCAGGAAACACCTGGGCACTAACACTGCTCGATCAATGTGGGGAAGAAATGTAGCAACGGAGTTTGAAATCATCACAGATGTACACCTGACTTAGTTTATTATGCAGGGTCTGATTTCATTAAGTTCTGCTGTCTTGCTTATCAACCCTTGTTGTCAAGACTGGTTTAGCTTCTGCTTTTTTTTTGGCCAGTTGGGGGCAATAAAAACAAGCTGTAAAACAAACCTGAGATACATTTTTAAGGTAATATGACTAGCTTCTGTTTACGCATCCAGTATGTACTGTATGGAGTAACATTGGCATTCATTTGGAGTAGTGTTTGTTGATACACCTGATGTGTATCGTTTGCCATCCCTACAGACGGACAACTTAACAGATTTGAAAGAATACTGCTGCAATATTACACTGCTTCTGATCTGAGAAACTCTTTGTTCACTCTCTCTCCCCATCTCTCTTCACTGTTTGTAAATGTACACACACACTTTTTATTACAATATTTTAAAAAATCACCTTTGTCACATTTGCTGCTGAGAATGAATACCTGATCTCATATCCCCAGCACAATGATGGCCCTGGAGAAGTACAATGCAAAACACACATTCCTCTGGGCGGACCTGCAACTCAAGAGCAACTTGCATGAATATTCTAAGTCACATAAACCTCTGTAAGGAAGAGAGAGGGAGAGGGATGCAGAGACATTAAGAGCCATTCCTCATTTAGCATGCTGTGTAGCATGTTAAGTGATGGTGTATGTTTCATCCTTCACTGCCCTTGGTCTCTTCACCCTCTTCAAATTGATAATTCATGCTAATAGCTGTAATTTAGGGAGTTCTGCTTTAAACACTGTCAGGAGGGTATGTATTATGAATCAGCTGGCTCTTTCGTGTCTCGTTACAAACCACAGGCATTGACAATTAAAAGTATTCTCTATTAATGACATGATAGGGGAATTTCTTAGACTCATATAGTAAGTCCCTCAAAAATGTGACGTAAAAAAAAGTTAGGTATAGGTAAGTCGTATAGGTTATTGCTGGGCAGCTCTAAAGAACTGAATGCTGCATCCCTTGTAGTTTGGTGTCTGCCACAGTGTTTTTTTGTTATTGCCAGTAGGGGGTAAGAATGTCAGACATTTTCAAATCCTAGACATAGCTGATCTAGGCCCTGTTTCCCAATAATGATTGATCTTAGTAGTTAAGAGCACATTTCAACACATGAGCATGTGCACCTGCACACCGTTACGAGCTTCTTAACGTTGACTATCCATGTATAATTTACTGTTTAGTGTTTTCAGTTTTAATTCTAACTAACTGCGACTCAGTAGACTAAGACAAATGATGCAAGGGTTGACATCACCAACAAGGTCAAATGTCATGTAACAAGTAGAAAAGGTTTCCCCAAAAGACACACACTCACATGAAAAATAATAGAATATTTACAAATGGATTTTTGGTATTTTACATCATGCATTATATTTACATAGTGGCTTTTTTGTCCACAGAGGTTCACAAACCACAACTACAGTGTAATCCAATTCTCTGCTTCCCCTATTCTTTAGATTATAAAATAGCTATATACATTGCTTCCCTCCTGTGTAATTCTACCCCAACAACAATGACGACTTAAGTCTTCACACAAAAAAGAAAACAATCTCAAAATGTCTTTGGAATTCATTGTAGGCAACTGAGCAAAACCTGCTGTTCTCTGTCAATGGGGAAGCTACAACCTGTTTAGCATACAGGAGATGAGCATTTGATTCTAGACTTTAAGTATCAAAAGGAAGAGTACTTGTTTTGAAGAACAGTTGAGTTTCGGATTGGTGTTGTGGGGAAAAACGTCTTATCTTAGTTGAGAGAACATTCTCACCACAAGCTGTTCAATCACACAACACTCCCCAGCAGATGCAGTTCCATTGAATCAATAAAATTACTTAAGTAAATGTACTTAGTTACTTTCCACCACGCAAAGAACTCGGCTGAAGTTTGAGGCCTGAAACACTTTCCGTGAGGCTACAGAGCGGAGCAATAAGCCACCTTTACAGATTAGGCTATAGATTAAAAAACAAGTGCAAAATCCACTTGATCTGAGTCCTGCTGTATATTAAACACCGGTGAAAAGGATGTTGTTATAGTTTGATCTGATTTTACTGAAAATTACACATCCCAATACCAAACCCTACAACTCCAGTAGCCATCATACTGGATGTTTAAGTAGTTCTTTGGTCGTAAATGTCACACACTACTCATTTGCTGCTGAGAATGAATACCTGATCTTATATCCCCAGCACAATGATGGCCCTGGAGAAGTACAATGCAAAACACACATTCCTCTGGGCAGACCTGCAACTCAAGAGCAACTTGCATGAATATTCTAAGTCACATAAACCTCTGTAAGGAAGAGAGAGGGAGATTTCATTTGAATACATAACAATCCTGAAACCTGAGCAGAAGAGTGCACCAAGTGCGCTCTCTTGTTCTTGTTCCTTTCATTTATGCTTGTGTGAACCAGATTCTCTCAGAGTCTATAACTTTGGCCTTATTGTGAACACAACCCTCCTGAGTGTTGCCTTGAAGAGGAAACACACAGCAGCTTAGACTTTGGTTCTGATTTTTTAATTCCACATCAAAGACAAAGCACTGGCCTTTCAAAGTGTTTAATTTCAAAAGTGAGCACTGTAGTATATCTTCAAAAATATTAAAATAACTGTAATAGGCATTGTCCTATTCTGTAAATTGAATAAGAACCTGCTGCTTAGCAAATAGTGCCACATACAGAACCTTATAGCTGATGATGCTACAGTACAGTTGTGCGTAACCACGGCATCACCAACGCAGTCCCTCCTCCTGCATCCAGAGGTGTGTGACAGGCTGTGCTGTGCGTTGTACATGTGTGATGTACAGCAACAAGTGCGTGCCGAACACGTTACACACGGCAGGCGACAGTGACGCTGGGGAGAACTGTGTTTCTTGTAAACTACACTACATAGTGTTGCACTTCATAGACAGCTGCTCTTGAGATAATGAAGAAAGCTGCTGTTTCTCACTTCCCCACATTGTGTGAGCCAGCTGTGTGTAAGCCAAATGGCTAACGAGCAGCCTGGGCTTGCTGCAAAGCTGCACATCCTCTCTTCCCTTGCCCCCCTCCCTGACATGGTCAGGTGGCTGGCCTGAGCCAAGAAAATGCATGCCTTCCCCGCCCTCTTCCCTTGCCAGTCGAGCAGCGCAGCGATGCAGCTGGCTGTGCGGCCTTCATGCAGCCTGGCTCCAATGTCGCAGGCAGACCATTTCCTCTGTGCCTGTCCCTGCCCTCCCCCCCTCATTGGTGGAGCGGCATGGTTAATGGCCCACGGGTGTGACTGCCCCACCGCGTGTGGCCTCCACCTCCCTCCCCACAACGGGGATGCGGTACGGCAGTGGACCCACGAGGGCAACTACGATGCCTCGTGTGGTCCCTCCCACCACACACGGGAGGACACCCAAACAGACTGTGTGTGAAGGTCTCTCACGATGTGGCCCCCCCTGGTGGAGCGAGTACTGGTTAGCCTCCCCAGGTGGCAACGCCTTGTCGTCAGATTTACTCGCACATGCCCGCCACGCAGGGAGGCACTACCTCCTGCACGGCGGCGTGTGTTAGCGCCCATGACCCTCCCTTCCCCCCGCCAGGTGCTAAGCTCTCCTGTTCGGTGGAACGCAGAGGTAGCTGCCTGCCAGGCCCCCCCACAGCCGGCATCCCCGCCCTTTTGAGGCGCCCCCAACCGTGACGACGGCAAGGGCAGCAGGGGGACTTGCTTCTCTCAAGTGGTAGGTGGTCTGCGGCAGGGCCACATGCCTCTCCACATAAACGTGCCGGAGTTCCTCACGGTGTGGAAGGTAATCTGACACTCAGCCCCTCTGCTGCGGGACCAGCACGTGCTGGCCCTCACCGACAACAGGGCTGCAGCGGCCTACATAGACCGCCAGGACGGGGTGCGCTCGGTTAAAATCAAATCAGATTTTAACCGTCTTTTTAACTTTTTAAAGCAGTGTGGAAAGTCCGTTTTTATCTCTGGTCCCATTCCCACAGTTGGTCGCGGTGCTGGCCGCTTCAGTAGACTCCTTTGCCTCCACAACTGGCTCCAGTCCTCCTGCAGGGCTCACCGTGTGTGTTATGTGGATAATTTTAATATTTTCTGGCAAAGAATGTCGCTTTTTAAGACAGATGGACTTCACCCAAACAAACGGGGCTCAGAAATGTTAGCTGCTCACATACAGCATGTGGTGCGGTCCACATGACTTACGTGAATGACTAATCATTCATGCAGCACACCTGGACACACCACCGCTCACTGAACAGATCTCTGCCTCACTGCCACAACCAACTGTCTCCACCTGCTCCTCTTACCAGCGTTGTTCCAAAGACGTCTATTCCTGTCATCATCACGCATAGACCAGTAAAACAAAATGTGCACATCCCACAGAGAAATAATAGTAATCTCTTAAGGATTAGGACAACTGCAGCAACTCCAGCACCCAGAACAAACTCATTTAAAATGGCTCTCTTCAATGTGAGATCTCTGTCAAAGTAAGACTTTTATCTTAAATGATTTTATCTTGTCTGCAAATCTAGATTATGTTTTTAACTGAATCCTGGCTGCAAATGAGTGACTATAGCCAGCTAGCTGAACTGTGTCCGCCTCAATGTGATTGTTTTAGTCAACCGAGGGTCAGTGGTCGTGGTGGTGGGCTAGTGAGCGTGTATAGGAAAAATTTAAAATGTCATCAAGTACACTGTGATGAATTTAACTCCTCTGAAGTTCTCACTCTTAAAGTTGGAGGGCTGCAACCTATCATATTTGTTATAATTTATCGCCCCCCAAAACCGCCTGGAGGATTTTTATCAGAACTTCCTGAATTTTTATCTTCTCTGGTTTTAAATTATGACAGAATTGTTCTTTGTGGCAATTTTAATATTCATGTTGATGACCCCAACAATGTTAATGCAACTGACTTTTTAAATATGGCCATTCTTTTAACTTCAAACAACATGTCAAAGGGCAAACACATAACCCTGGTCATACACTGGACTTGGTTTTTACCCTGGGTGTCAGCATTTCCTCTGTGGAATTAGTGGACATGACCATATCTGACCACAGATGTATTGTTTTTAGCTGCGATTCGCCTGTTACTCATGCCGCCTCACCAAGCTCCGTGTGTTCTCGCATCTTTAATGAACAAAGTGTTTCAAAGTTTTGTGCATTTTTTCAGAGCCAAAGCCAACACCTGTCTGATTCCAACACCAACAATCTGGTCGATCATTTAAATCATATCTGCTTGTCGTCACTAAATATTACTGCTCCTCTAAAGGTTAGGCCTACGTCTAAAGCTAGTAAGCAACCCTGGATAAATGACAGCATTCGCAGCCTAAAAATGGAATGCAGGAAAGCAGAGCGCAGATGGAAAAAATCCAGTCTCCAAGTCCATTACCTCAGTCTGAAGGATTTATTAATTAAGGATGCAAGAACACACTATTTTTCTGAACTCATTACTACACAGAAACACAATCCCAGGTTTCTGTTTAAGACTGTGGATCAGCTGGTTAACCCAACCCCTCCTTGTGCCTCAGCTGGAAGTAATGATGACTGTGAATTGTTTTTATCTTATTTTACCAATAAGGTGGTGTCAATCAGAGCCTCTATTACCCCTACGGCCTCTTACTCAGAAGTCCCTCACCAGCAACAAGAGAGTTTTAACCAGTTTTATCCCATCGACTTGTCTGAGCTTTTAAAAACATTATCACAAATGAAAGTGTCCTCCAGTCCACTTGATGTAATACCTACAAAGTTTTTACTGAAAGTAATGGATTCTGTTGGGCCCCATTTGATCTCTGTTTTTAACAGCTCCCTATCTACTGGTTGTGTCCCTGATTATTTTAAAAAGGCTTGCGTAAACCCACTTTTAAAGAAACCTGGTTTAGATCCCTCCCTCCCACATAATCTTAGACCAGTTTCAAAACTGCCTTTTATTGCAAAGATTCTAGAAAGAATTGTGTCCAAACAGCTGCTCACTGTACTGGAAAATAACAAAATATTTGAAAAGTTTCTATCTGGTCTCAGGAAGTACCACAGCACTGAGACTGCCCTACTTAAAGTCACCAATGACCTTTTAATGTCTGCTGATGAAGGTATGTGCTCAGTCCTGGTACTCCTGGACCTTAGCGCTGCTTTTGACACCATTGATCACAACATCATGTTAGACAGACTGACGCACCGGGTGGGGATCTCTGGTACTGCCCTAGAATGGTTTTCGTCCTACCTGTCAAATAGGAAGTTTTGCGTGTCTGTAAACAACTATGTCTCTTCGTTCTGTCCAGTTAAATATGGTGTGCCTCAGGGGTCAGTCTTAGGACCCATTTTGTTTTCCTTGTATCTGCTTCCCCTTGGACATATTATCCATAAACATGGCATTTCTTTTCAGATTTATGCTGATGACACACAAATATACTTGCCCGTCAGATCCACAGACCCTGGAATGCTGAGTTCACTTAGCAACTGCCTTTGTGAAGTTAAAAAATGGATGTCAAATAATGTCCTCCAGCTGAACTCAGACAAAACAGAAATCCTGGTCATTGGGTCCCAGCAGATGGGAAAACAAATACTGCCATCTGCTGGTTCCCTAGTAAATCACATTAAACCTGTGGCAAAGAACCTTGGTGTTTGGTTTGATAGTAATTTAAATTTCGAGCAGCACACCACAAAACTTGTTCAATCGTGTTTTTATCAACTTAGAAATATAGCAAAAATTCGATCTATGTTAACTTTTAAGGACACCGAGACCATTTTACATGTCTTCATCTCATCACAGCTAGATTATTGCAACAGCCTTTTCACCTGTTTAACCCAAAAATCTATTGATCAACTCCAGACTTTCCAGAACTCAGCTGCCAGGCTTTTAACCAGAACAAAGAAATATGACCACATTACTCCTATTTTAGCTTCATTACACTGGCTCCCAGTATGTTTTAGAATTGACTTTAAAATTCTATTGATCACTTTTAAAGCTCTTCATGGCTTACTTAGTAGTTCTCACCACTTAAATTTGAGTAGTTCTATTACCATGTTCTTGTTAAGACTGTGTTGAAAAGAAGAATCTATAAAGAATGTAAATTTGCAGTGTTTTAATCTTCCTCAATACTCACTGATATTCATTTAATTTATGTTATACTAATGCCATGCTTCAACACCTTTTTATATATTTTCTTTTTAAAGAACATGTAACAAAAATATTACCATGTGTTAAATAATTAATTTCCCCAGCTCCTGAGCAAATGATTGTTTTAAAGAAATAATCAAAGTTATCTCAGTCTCCTCTCATAGGACCAGAGCTCCCCCCCAGAGGACAAAAGAAGTATTACTTGTAATGCGTCTCCCGCAGTTTAATGTATCACTCTGTATTTTATTGTGTATAATCTGATGCCATGTTCGTGGAACTTGCTTAAATTCTCTAAGTAAGATTGTTTAACAGCCAATATTATCCAGGAAATGTTAGTTAAGTTCCTGCCATCCTGAAATCCTGAAAATGTGTTTAACTGGTAACTATTCCAATCATTACGATTGAGTAATTGTTTCCTTTCCTTTTTATCAAATGCTTGAAACTAAGAACGGTTAAGGTTTGATTGTGGGAAGGTATTTGATTAAAATACACGCAAATAGATTTTAAAATAGACATTAAAGTTAAGGGATAGCCTCTCTCAGGAGACCAGAAATAAACCCTCAGGGGAAACACAGCCCCCTCCTGGGACACACCCTAGGAAACAAAACACGGCAACACGCACCGCTCGCTCTCTTGTTCTCTGGTCTCTTCGCTCTTGCTCTCTGCTCTACATGCTTACGGAGTGTGTCCTGGCTCCCAACAACGCCCTAAGGAGACCGGCCCGGCATTGCCGCAAAGATTTCTTTGTTCTTTTCAAGCCACACACTCGAAGTCTCGCTTCCTTTCGTGGAAGTTATTCTTTTCTTTTGTTTGTTTGTAAAGTTATCAGACCGTTTTAAGTCACGCAAATTTTAATTCAGAAACAACCAAGTTTCTTTTTAAGCTTTATTTCCGTCGAATCAACTAACCTCACTCTTCCCCACAACAACGGAGCCTGGGAGGCCAGCCACGTGGCCCACGAACCGAGCCAAGGTTAACAGACATCACTGCAGGTTTCTTCAACTAAGTTACCAGCTGAAGTGACGGACCTCCGGAGCAATTCCCTGGCAGAGAAAGCGACCGACAGACGGCGTGTTAAGCCGTCGCAACCGAGAACGCACGAAACTCAGCCAGCGTGAACACCAACCGGCTAGAGAAACAACAAGCAGTAAGGAACCAATGGCATTCTGTGGTTGAGTTGATGTCCAATAGTCTTTTAATCCGTTAGTTTAATCCTAGCCAAATTTAACTGAGTTATTACCGTAACTTGCGTTTATTGGTTCTCTTGCCTCCTTAGACTCAAATATTTTCCACAATAGACCACTAAATCCACATTTAACTCCATCATTTTCATTGATTGCATCCTGTTTGTTTAATCATTATTGTTGTATGTCTTTGATATATTTCAACTCACTTTATATCCACCTTTAGTTAGTTAATAAATTTCACCATAATCACAGGAACTGTGTGTGTATATTGTTTAACTCCAGGCCACTGTAACGGAGGATTTACGCCTTCGATATGAGATTTTATAGAAATGATTAAGCAATTACTACTAACTGATCACTAGGAATAATTGTGTAATTATTAAACCCATAACGTTACCTTAGGATTACGGAGACCCTTGGGCGAACTGAATTTCCTGTGGTGCCCCGAAAAATGAGGATTTATGAATTAATATTTTGAATATTAATATTCATAATTTGTATTAAACGTAAAGTAGGTATGCTACAGCTGAAACACAAGAACTATAAGTCTAGGAGTTTATAACTGAAAAAATGTATCATAGATGTGAACAGTTGCCAAATGCACATTTAAAGTTTACTTCCCCAATCAAAGACATGAAAGAGGGTTGACTAAATCATGAAAGAAAGAAGAAGCCTACTGCATTATATTCTGTTATATTTTTATATTTTGAATTGTCACCTACCAAGTGAGTTTTGTGTTTCACTTTACATAACCTGATTAAAAACATTTCACCATCATTGATGCAGAAAAGGCAGAAATTGGAGCAGAAAACCAGAACCATAATGCAGAAAAGTGTCACCTCCATTGTTAAAGGAAGAACTAACTATAACAATTACAATACTCCATATAGGAGTTAGATTCTTTAGAATGCAATAATATCAGGCCAACTACACAACTAGATACTGTATATCATATGAACAGGACTTCTTACAACTAAGTTTATTGTGTATTTAGATACAGTAAAAGTAATAATAAGGCAGTCATGCAGGTGTAAAAACATTACATTTGTTAAATAAGCATATGCCTGCGCTCCCCCTCCCCTGTCCCTTATTTCCATTTCAAGAAACTGGCAACCCTAATCCAGCCAGGTGGGGAAGAATTGTGGTTCCGTGCAGTCTTTGCTGTGTCGTGTTACAGATGACAGGGTCCAGCCGCTCCGCCTGTTCTCCTTAAGGTTTTTGCAGACTACACGACTTTCAGCGTCGGACGATTGCCGTACTGTTCAGACTACACAACTTGCAGTCTTGTGACAGGAGTCTTGAAATCGTTGTGGTGTTCACACTATGTGACTGATAACAGGGGGTCACACACTACACGAGCTGACAACTACTGTGTCATCCAACAGCTGGTCTCCAAACCATGTTTTGTCAAGAAAAGACAAGTGAAATGTCAAACGGCTGTTGTTTGTTATTATAAAGATAGCAATTATAAAGACAAAGAATATGGGTGAAAGAATGGAATAGCACATGCAGGTAGCAGGGATCGTCTGAGCTACAGAGAGAGCTGGAGGTGAGTAAAAAGTGTTTTGCAGAGAAAAAAGTAGCAGAGTCGGCCGAGTCCTCCAGATATTTGGCATGCTAAATATCTGGCTGGCGTCTGCATTGTGTTAGGGAGCTGTTTTGATGCGTCGTTGAGTAGTTCACACATAAAGACTGGTGATCGCCAGTCGATCGCAAATTTACCCCTGATCACAGCCTGACGGTCGCCGAGCTCACCGACCGGCAAATCGGGCTTAAAATTGTGTAGTGTGAACCAGGCTTTATAGTTAGCCGCTGGATAACTGAGCTGGTTGCATTGGTCTTATGGTGTGTTACTTTATTCCAGCTATCGTTGTACTTTACTGTGAACAAGTTAGCATAGCATAGCCCTGATCAATCTGAACTCCATTCAGAAAGAAAAACATTTTTTAAGTTGTTGACAGACAAAGCATGAATTAATATATTTAACAAATCGGCATCATATTATAGTTCCCCTTCGAGGGAACTCGAACTGCGTCGGTGACGACACTATGGGAACGCCTCTGGGCGTGGCAGGGCTGAAATCATGAATGAAACTACTCCAATCCTATTGGCGTTGCTAGAACGTTAGCGTGTGACAGCGTAACTGGACGCGTATATATATATAAGCACACCAGCACACATTAGCTTTTTGCTTTTTTCTATTCAGCAGGCACTCTGGCATGTTTGAGACTACGCAGAAGAAAGCTACCACAGTACGGAAAGATTACCTGGAAGTAGAATCAGAAGAGATGGCTGGTGAGCAATTCAGGCAGTGTGTCATTCCATGCCCGCGCTACATCACGGCTGGGGACACTCATGCCCTGTGCTTTTCCTGTCTGGGGATGCCGCATGCCCAGGCAGCTCTCGAGGGGGCTGCTTGCGGCCATTGCGAGGCCCTGCCCCTGAGGGTGCTGAGGTCCCGTGCGGCTCTTTTCTCCGGAGACAGCCGGATGCGCTCTCCCCATGGCTCGGTCGCTGAGGCGGCACGGCGGCTTCGGTCATGGGGCTCCCAGCGCGACATTTCCGACGGCATCGGGACTGCTGAGGCTTTTTCCCGTTCCTCGTCTGCTGGGTCCGACTCCCCTCTTCCCCCGTTCGGGAGCCCGTTTTTTCGGCTTCTCCCGCTCGGGGTGTGAGCCCGGAGAGGCTGCAGCTGTCCGGCTCTGAGGAGCTGGATGTGCTCTGCATTTTGGAGGAGGAAGACTTCCGGAGCAACGTCATCAGTCAGCGCCGAGCAATGACGAGCTCTTGGAGGTGGTGACACGAGCGGTGGGCAAGCTCCAGCTTGATTGGCCGCAGCCCATGCCAGACACACAGGCTGCCAGTAAGCTGGATGAGCGCTTCCTACAGCGCCGTGCGCCGCCTCCACACCGGTCTCTGCCCTTTTTCCCGGATTTGCATGACGAGTTGTGCAAATCCTGGGATAAGCCCTTCTCAGCACGTTTGACTACTCCCTGCTCAGGGTTTATAGTGACGTCGCGGGGGTCAAGGGCTCTGGTTATGGGACGATGCCCCGGGTTGAGGATGCTTTGGCCAGCTATCTCTCGCCCGGCCTTGCGTAGTCCCTTAAAGAGCCGGCGCTGCCTACCAAGCCATGTCGCGTGACATCTGCTCTGGTGGGCAAGGCGTACACAGCGGCGGGCCGGGCTGGTGCGAGCCTGCACACAATGGCGGTTTTGCAGGCATACCAGGCCGACCTGCTGAAAGACGTGGACTCGGGAGGAGTCCTATCGGGCATCCAGGAGAGGGAGAAGACCTTCCTGCTCGATGCACTGGTTGCGACCTCTGGCCTGTTTGGCAAGGCGGTGGACGGCGTAGTCAGCAGGTTCCAGCATGCCAGGACGCAAGGGGAGGCGTTCCAGCAGTATCTCCCGTGCCGGTCTGGGTCCAGGATGGCGGCGGCTGCAGAGAGACGGTCCCAGCCGTCGTCCAGCTCCTACCGCCAGAGCCAGAGGCAGACTGTCGCTGCTCAAGGTCCCCCTCAGCGCACCCGGGACTCGAGGCGGTGCTCTCGCCCACAGCCCCCCGAGACAACGGATCTGAGGACTGTTCTTCAGTCTCGCCGGGGCCGGGGGAAGAGGTCCTGAGAAGCCCCCCCCCCCCGAGAGAAGGCAAACGAGGTCCCCTCCCTCGTGGCAGCAGGCGCTGTCCAGCGAGCATGTGCCGTTCTGCCTGCCCCAAGGGGCCGCAGTCCGGAGGCGCTCGGGCTCACATGCCACGGGTTTTCGGCAGGTTTTCCCTGGCGGACCTCAGGGACTCCGGGTTCTACAGCCGGTACTTCATAGTTCCCAAGAAGGTCGGAGAACAAGGGTTACATACGTAACCCGAGACGTTATTTTGGCATCAGCTTGATCCGTTTATTGCTATTAAATCATATCAAAATCAAAATATTTACTTTGGGTTCATACAGTTATAGTAATTGCAGGTTGTGATTATTGAACACTTAGCAGTTGTCCAGCGACAGCGACTGATTTTAGATCTGCGGATCTGATATGGGTTACGAGCAGATGCCTTTGTTCCCTGTCTGTATGGAGGAAATCTTGGTTCCTGTCCCAAGGTCCCGTGTTGGGAGCGATCTTTCGCCGAACAATTATTTCGACAGACGCCTCACTCACGGGATGGGGTGCGGTCATGGACGGCCGCTTTGCAAGAGGCTCCTGGGAGGAGCATCATTTCTCTTGGCACATAAATTGCCTGGAAATGTTGGCGGTTTTCAGAGCTCTGAGGAGTTTTCTGCCCGGTCTCCGCGGTCGCCACGTCCTTGTCAGGACCGACAACACGGCGGTGGTGGCCTATTTGAATCACCAGGGGGGTCTGCGCTCACGCCCGTTATGCAAACTGGCACATCAGATCCTCCTGTGGTCCCAGCAGAGACTGCTGTCCCTCAGAGCGACATACGTCCCTGGGACCCAGAATCAAGGAGCAGACCTGGTGTCGAGACAGGGGCTGAGGCCTGGGGAATGGAGACTCCACCCTCAGGTGGTGGAGTTATTATCCGAAATCGTCATTGACGCAGTGTCTCGTTCCCCTTCTCGGGGAACAAGGGTTACATACGTAACCCGAGACGTTATTTTGGCATCAGCTTGATCCGTTTATTGCTATTAAATCATATCAAAATCAAAATATTTACTTTGGGTTCATACAGTTATAGTAATTGCAGGTTGTGATTATTGAACACTTAGCAGTTGTCCAGCGATAAATCCCCCGCGAGGAAAGCGTTGAGAGGATTAAATTTGCGTTGTAGGGTAAACCAGGGCGAAAGTAACGTAACTCGTTTCATGTGTCACAGTAATGATTCATCTACAGGTTATTTAGTGCTTTAACACACCCTTAAGTTTGCCCTGTCAGAGTTTTTCAGTGTAAAAATAAATCGTGTTGATATGTCAGGAGTTCCTGTCAGGACGAAAGTAACACTTTCCCGCTACAGTGACCACAAGTGTTTCTTTTGTCCCGCTGCTAATGTGGTGACTTTCTCTGTGTTGCAGCATGTATTGAAACATGTTTATGTTATATTATACCAACAGATTATGCCAAGAGTGAGGGTCAGAAAGACAGGTCTGATTCAGCCAGATGTTTTCATGCACATTTGGAATAATGTACAAATTATTTACTAATTTAAAAACGAATTTATATTTATGTTATGAATATTAATTTTCCGGAAGCGTCTCTGTGGCTCACTCTGGGGCTTCCTGTACAGACCGGAAGTGCTAGCTAGCTAGCTAGCTACGTTCGTGATAAAAGTGTTTACAGCCCCCTGAAGCCCCTACCCTTACCACAACCATCAGAAATGTTATTACCTAAACCTAAGTCACTGAATGTATGCATGTCGACCGGCTAACCCTACAGCCTCACGGCCGATGTGCTAACAGGTAGGGTTAGCCTCCCTTGTGTTGCTGCAACGTAGCAAACGGGGGCGTTTCATACCGTCGCTGAAGGGTACCTTTAGCGTAAAATCCTTACGCTTTGTCACGCTGTCTGAAAGCGTCAGTTATGACGCATTAGAGATAAGAATGCGTTGGATCTCCATACCTGTGACAGAACATACGGTTATAGAGACATAGATCGTTTTTTAAACAGGGCCTAACTAAATTTGGAAGCTACTGGTATATGACCAGAGATGCTCTTAAGGGGGCCCAAGGGGGCCCAAACCCTGGGAAGTGCCTGAACCGAGAGTTTTACTGGTGTGTTATAACACATAAATGTTTTAAAAAATATATGACTACAAAATAGTACCGTCAGATAATGTGTTTATACAGTTAACTGACAATAAAGATGAATTAATGTTTTTAAGGAGAATAGGAGAATTAAGATTTTAAGGGAGTATAATATTACAGGAACGGGATTTTAAGACAGTCCGAAAAGGAAACATCAAAGAGATTTACACCAGTAGAACTAATTAATGGCTACATTAAATTAAAAAATAGGCAGGTATCTCGCAGAGGCCCCACCTCTCTAGGGAGAGCCAAGGGCTATATAATGAGAAGCTCCACACCATGTTTTCAGTGTTTCAGTGCTCGGGTTTTGTCTTGCTTTGACAATAAACTCTATTGCATCGATCTCTGAACAACTACAGTAACTTCTTTAGAACGGCAAGTGTTATCTACCAGCAATACTTAGGTAATAATAGAGGTAGATAGGTAGATAGATGTTAGTTTATAAACAGACAGACAGATGTGAGATAAGGGACAGACAGACAGACAAACTGAGAGATAGATAGAAATGAAGTTGAGGGGGAGACAGACAGACAGAGATACAGAAAGTCAGACATTGACAGACAGAGAGATAAAGAGACAGACAGGCGGACAACTTGAGACAGAGTGACAGAACAAGAGAGAGATATTTGTTAAGGGACAGACAGACAGACAGACACACAGATAGACAATGTCAGAGAGACAGGAAGACAGTGAGGCAGAGTGAGAGAAAGAGAGAGACAGAAAGACAGATAGAGAGACAGACAGTCAGATAAAGACAGAGATGGGAACAAACAGACATACGGTAAGACAACACCAGACAGTCAGATAAAGACAGAGAGACAGGCAGTCAGACAAGGTTAGACAGACAGGAAGACAGTGTGGTAGAAAGAGAAACAGAACAAGTGAAAGAGAGACAGACAGGGAGAGAAAGAGAAGCAGTGAGAAACAGAGAGAGAGGGGTGGACAATAAGACTGTGAGACGGACTGTGAGTCAGAGAGGCAGGTGGGCAATAAGACTGTGAGACAAGTGGACAATAAGACTGTGAGATGGACTGTGAGACAGACTGTGAGACAGAGAGACAGGAGGACAAAAAGACTGTGAGACGGATTGTGAAACAGAGAGACACGTGGACTATAAGACTGTGAGACAGACAGACAGAGAGACAGGTGGACTATAAGACTGTGAGACTGACTGTGAGACAGAGAAACAGGTGGACTATAATACTGTGAGACGGACTGTGAGACATAGACAGGTGGACAATAAGACTGAGACGGACTGTGAGACAGAAAGACAGGTGGACAAAAAGACTGAGACGTACTGTGAGACAGAGAGAGGGGTGGACTATAAGAATGTGAGACGGACTGTAAGACATATACAGGTGGACTATAAGACTGTGAGACGGACTGTGAGACAGAGAGACACGTAGACTATAAGACTGTGAAACTGTCTGTGAGACAGAGAGACACGTAGACAATAAGACTGTGAAACTGTCTGTGAGACGGAGCGACAGGTGGACAAAAGGACTTTGAGACAGACTGTGAGACAGAGAGACAGGTGGGCAATAAGACTGTGAGACAGACTGTGAGGCAGAGAGCCAGGTGGACAATAAGACTGTGAGACTGTGAGACAGACTGTGAGACAGAGAGACAGGTGGGCAATAAGACTGTGAGACAGACTGTGAGGCAGAGCCAGGTGGACAATAAGACTGTGAGACAGACTGTGAGACAGAGAGACAGGTGGACAATAAGACTATGAGACTGTGAGACAGACTGTGAGACAGAGAGACAGGTGGACTATAAGACTGTGAGACGGACTGTGAGACAGAGAGACACGTGGACTATAAGACTGTGAAACTGTCTGTGAGACAGAGAGACAGGTGGACAATAAGACTATAAGACTGTGAGACAGACTGTGAGACAGAGAGACTGGTGGACAAAAGGACTTTGAGACGGACTGTGAGACAGAGAGACAGGTGGACAAAAGGACTTTGAGATGGACTGTGAGACAGAGAGACAGGTGGGCAATAAGACTGTGAGACAAGTGGACAATAAGACTGTGAGATGGACTGTGAGACAGACTGTGAGACAGAAAGGTGGACAATAAGACTGTGAGACAGACTGTGAGGCAGAGAGACAGGTGGACAATAAGACTGTGAGACAGACTGTGAGACAGAGAGACAGGTGGACAATTAGACTATGAGACTGTGAGACAGACTGTGAGACAGAGAGACAGGTGGACAATAAGACTGTGAGACACAGAGACCCAACTGTTTCCAATGAAGAGAGCAGTGTGTGTGTGTGTGTGTGTGTGTGTTTGTCCACCAATCGGAACAGAGGATCAAGTGTGTGTGTCAGAGCCCTTTAAAGAGAGAGTCGCATCAGCAGGGTCCCCAAATTCTACATCGTCACAGGGTTCATGGAGACCGCAGATAGTTCCCGGAAGTCCTAGGCGGGCAATGCAAAATGAGCGAGAGAAATACAAAAAGACAAAACGACAATTTTAAGCGATTTCTGGTAATTTAATGCGTCGATTTACAATATTTGCACAGCACAGTGACACGTGTATGTAGTTACATTACTATTTTTTTTAAAAAGGAGGACATATATTTTTGACAATAACAGCTACAATCACAGCTGACTCCAGGGGTTCGAAGGGGGCCTCAGCCAGCACTTCGAGAACCACCGCCAGGTCCCAAGTGGGAACCCTGGAACGAGTCACGGGTCTCATCCTCCGGGCTCCACGGAGGAAGCGCACGACCAGTGGAAGCCTCCCCAGAGGCCCATCCCTCAGAGGGGTGTGGAACGCCGCCACGGCAGCCACATACACCTTGAGCGTGGATGGGGAAAGGCCAGCAGAGAAACGGTCCTGGAGGAACTCCAGTACCATAGTCACCGGGCAGGTAACTGGGTCCACCGCCCGTTCTCTACACCAGGTGGCAAACACATTCCACTTCAGGTCGTACGTCCTTCTCGTGGACGGGGCCCTGGAGCTGAGCAGCGTCTCAACTGTCCCTGCCGTCAGTTCCAGGAACTGGGCCCCCTCAGGGGCCAGACCCACAGTCTCCACAGGGCGGGGCCAGGGTGAAAGACCTGGCCCTCCGCCTGAGACAGCAGGTCCGAGAACCACACTCGGGCCGGCCAAAACGGGGCTACCAGCAGTAGACTGACACCGTCCTGACGGACCCGCTCCAGAACCCCCGGGACCAGAGCGACTGGGGGAAAGGCATACAGATGCAGCCTCGGCCATGTCTGCACCATTGCAACCAGCCCTAGTGGGGCTGGGGGCGAGAGGGAGAACCGCAGGGGACACTGCGTAGTCTCTCCCAGGGACGTATGTCGCTCTGAGGGACAGCAGTCTCTGCTTGGACCACAGGAGGATCTGATGTGCCAGTTTGCATAACGGGCGCGAGCGCAGACCCCCCTGGTGATTCAAATAGGCCACCACCGCCGTGTTGTTGGTCCTGACAAGGACGTGGTGACCGCGGAGAGTGGGCAGAAAACTCAGAGCTCTGAAAAGCGCCAACATTTCCAGGCAATTTATGTGCCAAGAAAAATGATGCTCCTGCCAGGAGCCTCTCTCAAAGTGGCCGTCCATGACCGCAGCCCACCCCGCGTCTGTCGAAATAATTGTCCGGCGACATGATGCTCCCAACACGGGACCCTGGGACAGGAACCAAGACTTCCTCCATATTGACAGGGAACGAAGGCATCTGCTTGTAACCCATATCAGACGGAACGAATTTCCCCTCTGGGAGAATCCCTTGGATTTTAGCCACCACTGGCTCTCATGTGCAGCAGGCCAGACGGGATTACGCTGGACGCTGCCGCCATGAGACCCAACACCCTCTGAAAGTGTTTCACAGTGATGGTGCGGCCTAGCTTCACTCTGGTCACCGAGGACAAAATGGACCCAGAGATTGGTTCAGGGACCGCAGATCTAAAATCGGACGCAATTCTCCGCTTCTCAGGACCTCTTCCCCCGACCTTGGTCCTCAGATCCGTTGTCTCGGGGGGTTGTGGGCGAGAGCGCCGGCTCTTTAAGGGACTACGCAAGGCCGGGCGAGAGATAGCTGGCCAAAGCATCCTCAACCTGGGGCATCGTCCCATAACCAGAGCCCTTGACCCCTGCGACGTCACTATAAACCCGATGCAGGGGAGTAGTCAAACGTGCTGAGAAGGGCTTACCCCAAGATTTGCACAACTCGTCATGCAAATCCGGGAAAAAGGGCAGAGACCGGCGTGGAGGCGGCGCACGGTGCTGTAGGAAGCGCTCATCCAGCTTACTGGCAGCCTGTGTGTCTGGCACGGGCTGCGGCCAATCAAGCTGGAGCTTGCCCACCGCTCGTGTCACCACCTCCAAGAGCTCATCATAGCTCGGTGCTGACTGATGACGTTGCTCCGGTACCCGGAAGTCTTCCTCCTCCAAAATGCTGAGCACATCCAGCTCCTCAGAGCCGGACAGCTGCAGCCTCTCCGAGCTCACACCTCGAGCGGGAGAAGCCGAATAGCGAGCTCCCGAACGGGGAAGAGGGGAGTCGGAGCCAGCAGACGAGGAACGGGAGAAAGCCTCAGCAGTCCCGATGCATTCGGAGATGTCGTGCTGGGAGCCCCATGACGAAGCCATGGGGAGAATGCATCCGGCCGTCTCCGGAGAAAAGAGTCGCACGGGACCTCAGCACCCTCAGGGGCAGGGCCTCGCAATGGCCGCAAGCAGCCCCCTCGATAGCTGCCTGGGCATGCGGCATCCCCAGACAGGAAACACAGGGCATGAGTGTCCCCAGCCATGATGTAGCGCGGGCATGGAAAGACACACTGCCTGAACTGCTCACCAGCCATCTCCTCTGCTTCTCCTTCCAGGTAACGTCTTGTGGTAGCTTTCTTCTGCGTAGTCTCAAACATGCCAGAGTGCCTGCTGAATAGAAAAAAGCTAATGTGTCCGGTGTGCCGGCGTGCTTATATACGCCTCCAGTTACACCGTCACATGCTAACGTTCTAGCAACGCCAATAGGATTGGAGTTCCCAGAGGCGTTCCCATAGTGTCGTCACCGATGCAGTTCGAGTTCCCTCGAAGGTGTTTGTGTGTATCTGCCTTTGATCTTTCTCTGCTTATTTACACCACCTGGGTAACCAGCTATCCTATATAGACAGATAGGAAACTCTCTCTCAGACTTTGGCTCAAACAAACCTCCCTAGAGACTAAACTATAGGTGCTTTCGGCATAATGACCTGACCGTCATTTTCACCGTTGTGAACGATTTGATATATTTTTTTGTGTGTATAAACATGAAAAAAGTGACCAAATTGGGGAGTTGAAAAACTGGTACGTTCTGCTTGGTCAAGAAATTTTGAGGAGAATTTATATTGGCTCCCAATGGAGGACTTCCTGTCACTCTTGTCCTTTGGAATGTACGGTGGCCCATAGGTTTCAGGCCTAATACAAAAGCCACAACACGTACAAAAAAGCCACAACATAATTACAAAAGCCACAACACGAACACAAAAGCAACGGAAGTGAACCACAACGGAAGTTGACAACGAAAGAGATAATTATCCCGTTATCACGGGAAAACGGAGTAAGAAAAAATCTGAATGGATGGCCGCTTAGGGCTTCCATGGTTAACGATGTACGACAGTTTTTTAATACTCTTTTCCAGTGGGCTTAGCATGCTAATGGCATTAGCCTTCAATCTAGACACAGAACTCATTAAATAAACTGAAACTGAACTGAAATCACAGCAGGACTCACACAGGACAGGTCGGAAATTACATAGAACAGAAAACAGCACATTGGTCACATTCAAGTTACAATTAATAAATGTTATAAACTTTTATTAACGGAGCATGCACGCATGTACCTACGTCATCACGCTGACCACGCCCGCCCAACCCTACACAACTAAATTGCCTTCAATCCCAGACGATATGTATTTGGAAAAAGCAAAAACAGCATTTTTATATTCAAAAGCTTGCTGGATTGAAGAAGGGTAAAATTCATCTTCTTACTTCTTCTTGAATATTATTAGCCTTTGGCAAACAACGAATTGGTGCATTACCGCCACCAACTTGTATGGAGTGTGGATCAAAGGATTAGTCCTTATTTTATGTATATAATTCAATGTGGTAGCTATCGAATTACATCTGCACTATTATGTTCACTGTCACTTTACCTGGCCCGCACTTGTAAAATATCCACCGTGTCGCAGCCTGTAATGAAATAACTCGGTTTCTCTGAAAAATGTTACAATGTGTCGCCAAATATACCTGGGCAGGGTAATATTTATTTTTATTTTATTCTCGTATTATTACGACTTTTGTCTCAAAATATTATTCTGCAAATGTCAGAGAACACATATGGGAGAAAGTTTTGAACATGAGCAGGAAACCTTCTAAAACACAGAAGTCATGCAGCAGTTTCTAACTGAATTAAAATGAATTAATTTCTCATTGAGGTGAAAAGGTGCTACATGCACATTTGAAGACTTTAGGCTAATTCAGTCATTTCTGCATTGAGGGATTATGATAGCATGATTTTTGTATTACTCAGGGTAACCAAAATTATTGTGTTTTCTTATATTGATCTCTGATGTATTTTATAGGTAGAAGTTTATATGTTGGTTTATCATTTATTAAACTAGACCTGATGTGTGTGTTTTTTGGAGAGGTGCAGAAACAGGGGGTCACTGCATGATCAGATAAGGACACACTACCCGTCACCCATTGTGAGGGGTAGTTTGGAATGTGGTACAAACATCTCCTCTCCAAGATATCTCATTTCAGGATCTACGCTCGCAATCTGCCCAGCAACAGCATGGTGATTCGTGGAGTCAGAGGACAAACATTGGGGTCAGAGGACTTGGGCCAATCATGGACTGACCTATACTTTTGTTTTATTGTTTTATGACATGACGATGTATACTAAAACACTGGGTCAGGGAGAGATAGCCAGTCAGACTTCATGAACTGACACAGCTTGTTGTTTGTCATGGAAAGGAAGATCGACCCAGAGCTCTGTAAGCTTTATTCATTTACTTGTAATAAAACTGATTAACTTGGACCAAAAACATCTTCTCCTATTGCTTCATGAAAGAACACCACGGACTACACATAGTTTAAAAAGGGTAATTTAAAGTCACGGTCCAACAATTTGGTGACCCCGACGTGATGAAGACGGAAGGATGATGGTCCAATAGAAAGAAAATTCTCAACGGACAGCTTTTGTTGGTGTGACAACAAACGACTGGCCAGTCAATTAAAAAAAGGTAAGCAGACACCTGTTCCATCAAAGTCTGTCATTGGAGATTCTAAATTTGTCTGTTGTCATTCTGTATGAAGCATCCTAGTCATTAAGTGATTGAATAAAGCTTAAATAAATAAAGGGGTTGAAACGCCCGGGGGGTGAAAGGCCCCCGAAAAGAGAAAAAAAGGAGGGTGCAAGGCCCTGGAGATTATTTACAAAATTAATAACTTCTCCTAAATTATTAGGTGAGAGGCCTTTGGGGGTATCAAATAACCCCCATAAATAATAGGTGTAAGGCCTTTGGGTTAACTAGTTCCCATAAATAAGTTGGGGTGAGACGCCCTTAGAGACGAGTCTCCATAAATAAAATTATTGCGGCCAATTAGAGAAAATTGATTTGTTTACATTGATGATCGTGATAAAGTGTTTGTGACATGAATGTGTAGTGTGGAGTGAATGTAGGCCTACTTCTGTGTTTATGATATTGCTGTGTATGATTGTTGAATTTTCAATGTGTAGTGTGGTTTAAATAATTGTCGGTGTGAAAGTGAATGTACATTGTGTATAAAGGAGTAAGAGGAGGTTCACTGAGTTTTAGAGATATTGAGAGCAGTATCGGTGTGATAGTTTAGGGTCGACGGCGGAGAGATCGACGTAGTGGACATGGAGGGTGAAATTTATAAAGGATGTGGAAAATAGGAGGTTGTGGTCCGCTGAGACAGACGATACAGCAACAGTGGGAACAGGCACGTAGTCAATTGGTATCAGGAGTGAGGAAAGATAAGAGACATGATAAATTATGGGAAAATTTACAAAAGGCAGGGGAGTTGCCAGGGGGAGATCAGAGAAAATTATTGTCTCAGTATTTAGGAAAAGCCGAGCTGAAGGCCAAGGAGGATTCAGACATACACACCAAAACAGAGACAATATTGTTAGTAAGGAGGAAATGGAAGAAGAGACAGGAGGAGTTGGAAGTTCGCAGAATAGATTTGTATAACATGGCTATAGCTGCATTGGCGGGGGAAGTGAACAAAGGTAGGCAGGCAATAGAGAAGCAGGCAGAGGGGAGACAGTCAGGCCCACACACATGCATCCCCATAACTCCACCTCCCATAGCACCACTTTATCCTGATTTAACTATAGTCTCACCACCACCGTATCCATCTAATCAAATGCCAATGCTAAGGGTACAAGATGGACTTTTAAAGGTAGAGGATCTTGGAAAGAGGGAATACGCACAGTTGAGGGCACAGCTGAAGCAGGAAGTGAAGGATGGATTGAGAGGAAATGAGGAACAAATAGAGGAAGCTAGGAGTTCAGGAGGCACGAGAGGCCAGTGTGGTGATTGGGAGTAGTGCGATAGAAGGACAGGGACCCTTAGAACAGGAAGCCCAGACACCAGTACACCCCCATTCACATTCCACTCCTCAGGGAAACGCAGGAGAAGAGGTAGAGTATAGTGACCTTAGAGCCCTATCGGGAGAAGGTACAGGATTTGAACGGAGAAGGCAAAGAGAGGAGGAGGAGAGATTTAGAAGGGTGAGAAAGACACCCCCAGAGACAGAGAGTGAGAGAGGAGATGAGGAAGAGTTAGAAGCAGATGATGAGTGGGGAGAAGAATCAGACATAGTAGAAGAGGAAGTTAAAATAAAAGGGACATTACAAAGAAGGAGGAAGAATACAGGTGGAGACAGATTGAGTAAGGCAGTATATAATCTGCGTAGTAGGAAGAAATTGGAAGAGCAGGTAGACGAGGATGAAGCCATAATGAGGGACTTACTAGCAGAACAGGAGTACACATCGGTGAGGAGGAACACATCTGCACTACAGTTTCCAAATATAGCAAACAAATGCCACTAATTTATAAAGGACCAGGTACCGGAGAGGTGTACACACCATTCTCTTTCACTGACATGAATTGCATTTTAGAAAAGATGCCGCCTCCGAGTGAAGGAGGAGCCCAGTGGATGAATAAATTTTGTAAATTCACTTTGGGTCACAAGCTGGGTTTGGGAGACTGGAGAGCCTTAATGGGGAGACAGGCAACAAGTGGGAAGTGGATCAAATTGAGAATGTCGCAGGTACAGGCGGGTTACCAGACTCTGAATCGTTTGGCCGTTGTGCCACTGACATAGGACGAGCTATGCGAGAGAAATTTCCTGCTCCAGTGGGAGCAATGCTTGAACAATGCAACGCTTTCCATAAAACCAGAAGAACCGGTGTCAACCTTTTTGAGCAGATGTAAGGAAGAGTGGACAGATACTGCAGGAGCACATCCTGGCTCTAGTGAATTGCAGACTACGCTTTTTAGAAAAGCAGTGATGACAGGGATCCCAGAGCAGGTAAAAGAAGCCATGGAAGGAAATCCAGATATTCCTGGGTGTTCCACCGAACAGTGGGAAAAACACCTTACACATCACTTGAAAAGATACAGAGATAAGCAAGCTCAACAAAAAAGGTGACTTAGATTCTGCTCAGGTACAGCTGTTAAAGTTACAACTGGAGGAAGCTAGAAAAAAGGCAAATGAGGCAAAGAAAGAAGGCAGAAAGTCTGCAACTCAGATGGTTCAACAGCAGCAGCCACCCTTCAGTGGTGCACCCACTCCTGACCTATATCCCACACCACCGTGGCTCCCAACTCACCCTCCTTATCGTGGGGGACCCGGGGAGCAATATGGAGGCTTCAGGGGTCGGGGAAGGGGTCGCGGAGGATTCAGGGGATATCCACCAAATAATGGCTGCTTTAATTATGGTGATTTAAATCACTGGAGGAACACATGTCCATATGGGGCGATGCCAGGACAAAGGGGTCAGATAGCTCCCCCTAGAGGAGGATAAGGTCCACCACCTCAACCACCTCAGCATCAGGCACCATATGCAGCAGCAGCTCCCCAGGGCCAGTACCCTCAAGTGGATTGGACTGAGCACAGGGAACAGTAGAGAAGAGGCCAGAGAACCCCACAGCTGGTAGGTCTGGCAGACCCCTACCTGCATATGAGGATAAATGACGATGAACTGCCATTTATTGTGGACTCAGGGGCACGCTATTCCACCATCAACTGTGACATGCCTAAATCACTGCTGTCATCCTCAAGAGTGGAATTAGTTGAATTCTCGGGAAAATCTGAAAACCTGCCATTCACCAGACCTCTACCTACCAGGGTTGCAGATCATACTTTTATGCATTCATATATTTCTTCTCCCTTATGCCCAGCAAATCTGATGGGAAGAGATGTGCTTATCAGATCCATTTTGTGTGGACCTCAAGGGCTGGTGGTGACTTTTCCTAATGGTTATTCTGTGAACTGCTCAATCTCTATAATGCAATCAACTTCTCAGATGTTGCTGTCAGCAGATGTGTCTCCCACAGCTCCAGGAATATGGGCCGACATATATTGGGGCCTACTGACAACTGATCCTGCATGTGTTGGAGGAATACAACACCTGTATCGAGACTGGCGACCCTGGATCCTAAAGCTACACCCCTACTCCCCTCCTTTGGACCCTCTCCATGTGACCGTTTTCTATGATAGGGAGGGGGATGAAATTTATCAGCAGGTATTCTTCAATGAAATTATCGACCTTAAGTGGGATATTAATTCTAGTTGTATCCTGGTGGGAAAAGAAGGCGTGGCTGCGGTTGTTGAACTCACTGAGGAACAGATGACATGGTATAAATTGCAGGGTGAAGCTGTACCCCATATCACTTTAGCTATAAGTTCAGACCATCAGGCTAAGGATTTGGGCCTATGTGTAAGCGCTTGGAGTTGATATCTGACTGGGTTTCCACCCAGTTACCCTATGTTTTTTATTCTTCATCTGAAAAGGCTTACAAAATTGTGAAGGCCACTACAGATCAGGTTACTTTGGAACACAGACAAATTGAGAGGTTCCATGGTAGGGAAAGAACAGACCATCAAGAGGCAGAGGCAATGTTAAATTCGCTCCCATCTGCATTATGGTACAGATGTAGGGCACTGCATTTATGTGCAACCTTTGACCTCTCGGATTGCATGCCTATCTGGCAGAAGCAGTATCTATATAAGCAACAAGCTGAGGAGGGAATAACAGATACTATTGAGGGACTGTTAGCAGCAGGGGTGTTGGAGGAATCTCAGTCACAGTGAAACACACCTATCTTGCCAGTAGAAAAGCAGAACTCTGGAAAATATCGCATGGCTCATGATTTACGTAGGATTAATGCGATTGTTTCCACTCCATCAGTACCTGTGCCTAATCCATACACTGCAATGTCTGTTCTGTCACCACAACACCAGTGGTTTACATGTATGGACTTGGCCAATGCATTCTTCTGTCTGCCACTCGCTGACCATCTTAGAGATATTTTCTCTTTTACCTTCCAAGGTACTCAGTTTCGTTACACTCGAGTGCCACAGGGTTTCATACTTTCTCCTGGTCTATTCAACCAGATTTTGAAACAGCAGCTATCAGATCTTGAGCTCCCTGATGGAGTAGTTTTGATACAGTATGTAGATGACATATTATTGGCTGCTCCAGACTCTGATTCCTGCCTGACTGCGACTCATTCCGTGCTGTCTAGGCTCTTCGCTTGTGGTTTTAAAGTCTCCAGATCCAAGTTGCAGTGTTGTAGACAGCAAGTTTCATTTCTGGAAAGAATCATTTCCAGACAAGGTACAGGGATGTCACCCTCACACCTGTGATCTATTTTGCACCATCCCAAACCCCTCATTGTGAAAGCCATGTTGTCTTTCCTAGGCTTGACAGGGTACAGCAGGCAGTTTGTGGCATCATATGGCGAATTAACTTACCCTCTCAGGGCCTTGGTTAATGAGCAAGGCATGAGAAATCTGTCTGCCCGATTGAATTGGACCACTGAAGCCGAAGCCAGTTTTATTGCTTTGAAACAGGCCCTAACCAGTACTGCTGCCCTGGCAATACCGGACTACCAGTTCCAATTTTTTTTGGATGTTTCTGAAAAATCACACACAGTAAATGGGGTGCTTTTTCAGAAAAAAGGGGGAGGTAGACAGGTGCTGATGTATGCCAGCATAACTCTAGATCCAATTGAAGGCAGACATCCTCCGTGCACAAGACATGAAGCAGGAGTGGCAAAACTTTTGCAGAAAACAGCACACATAGTGATGGGTCATCCAGTGACACTACTCACAACACACAGCATTGTAGCATTTGTTAGTTCAACAGCATTCACCATGACGTCACTCAGGCAAATTAGGCTGGACAAGATTTTAATGGCACCCAACATAACATTTACACATGAAGGCATCAACATGGCAGACAACATGGAAGTGGGAGAACCACACAGATGTGAGGAAAGAGTGCAGAAAGATTAGAGAAGATTGGCAAGCAGCTCCCTTGAAAGAACCAGAGGAAACACTGTTCACAGACGGGTGTTGCTACAGGCATCCTACGGAGGGACTGAAAGTAGCATATGCAGTGGTGAGACAGACAGAAACAGGATTTGAGGAGGTTATCACAGGGATAGTGGTAGGAAAAGAATCAGCACAACTAGCTGAATACAAGCTATGATAGCAGCTGTAGAATGGTCAGAAGGGAAGAGTGAATATCTACACAGACTCAGCATATGTGGTAGGAGCAATTCAGGTGGAGTTGAGTCAGTGGATCAGATCAGGGTTCTTAACAGCAGCTAGAACACCCATCAAACATGAGAAAGATTTTAAGAGACTTGCGGAAGTGCTAATGAAGCCAACAGCACTAGCCGTCATGAAGTGTAAAGGTCATGATAGGGCAGATAGCACCATAGCCAAGGGAAATCAGGCAGCAGATGAGGCAGCTAAAAGAACAGCAGGGTATACTACCAGCTACATGATGATGCAAGCAGAGAAAACTGTGTATGACTTGCTACCTTCGTGTGATGTAAATATGTTAATAATTGAACAGCAGAAAGCGTCTCCACAGGAATGGACTGTGTGGAAGGAAAGAGGCGCAGTGATTGGTGAGAATGGGATGTGGAGGTATCCGGATGGCAGACCAGTGTTACCGCCAGGACTGATAGCTTCTATGCTACAGGAGGTAAACGAGTTGATGCATTGTGGAAAAACACCAATGCAAAGACATTTAATCCACTGGTGGCACCCATTTCTACCAGCTATGATTGAGAACTATATCAGAGAGTGTCACGTATGTACTGGATACAATGTTCGACCAACAATAAAACAGCATGAGGGTAAATTTCCCTTACCAAAAATGCCAGGGATAGAAATTATTATTGACTACACAGACATGTTGGAAAGGGTGAATGGGTACAGGTATCTGTTGGTAGCAGTGGATGCATACACTAGCTGGCTTGAAGCAGTACCTGCAAAGTCAGAGGATGCAAGAACGGTGGTGAAATTTCTCATTAATCAGTACATTCTAATTCATGGATTTCCAAAAAGAGTAAGGTCAGATAATGGCACACATTTCAAAAACAAAGACCTGCAGTCTGTAGAGAAAGCATTAGGCCTGAAACATGCATTTGGTACCGTGTATCATCCTCAATCCCAAGGGAAAGTGGAAAGGATGAATCAAAACATCAAAGTAAAAATTGGTAAAGTGTGTGCACAAACTAAACTGAGCTGGGTAGAAGCTCTACCAATTTTCCTAATGTCAATCCACAGCTCAATTAACTCAATGACAGGGTTTACTCCTTATGAGTTAACAACAGGACAACAGTTCCCGGGACCGGGAGCTGGACTGCTCACTGAGGAAGCAGATGAAAGCCCAGTAAGGTATAAACCTTATTATGATCAACTAACAGCATTGGTGTCAGCTTTCTCCAAACAGGTTGCAGCAGCAAAGAGGGTGTCGGACGAAGGGACATCGCCATCCATGGAGTGGGTTTTACTGAAGGTGATCAAGTGGAAGTGGTCTGAGCCAAGAACGATGTACATCCCAGACAATGGGTTCTTCCAAAGGGGATGTATTTTGTGTATTGTTTCATTAATAGCATGTATGATTGTGGTACCAATATTATGGTGGGAGGACGGTCTGAGAGGCAGGGGTACCAAACAACCAGCAGACCATGTGAGTATGATCTGTGTGTGGGATTGTGTGGTTGTTGTTGAATTCAAGGCGGAGGTAATGGCATGGCTGGGAGAGGGAAACGAAGAAGAGGACTCTCCAGTGTAATTATGGGCTGATAGTTGTTGATTGGTCTCATTTTCATGAGACCTTAAGGGATTATGATAGCATGATTTTTGTATTACTCAGGGTAACCAAAATTATTGTGTTTTCTTATATTGATCTCTGATGTATTTTATAGGTAGAAGTTTATATGTTGGTTTATCATTTATTAAACTAGACCTGATGTGTGTGTTTTTTGGAGAGGTGCAGAAACAGGGGGTCACTGCATGATCAGATAAGGACACACTACCCCTCACCCATTGTGAGGGGTAGTTTGGAATGTGGTACAAACATCTCTTCTCCAAGATATCTCATTTCAGGATCTACGCTCGTAATCTGCCCAGCAACAGCATGGCGATTCGTAGGGTCAGAGGACAAACATTGGGGTCAGAGGACTTGGGCCAATCATGGACTGACCTACACTTTTGTTTTATTGTTTTATGACATGACGATGTATACTAAAATACTGGCTCAGGGAGAGATAGCCAGTCAGACTTCATGAACTGACACAGCTTGTTGTTTGAAAGGAAGATCGACCCAGAGCTCTGTAAGCTTTATTCATTTACTTGTAATAAAACTGATTAACTTGGACCAAAAACATCTTCTCCTATTGCTTCATGAAAGAACACGCAGGACCAAGGACTACACATAGTTTAAAAAGGGTAATTTAAAGTCACGGTCCAACAGCATGTATGTAGACTCAGCAGGGATGCAATTAAATGAGAAAAGTTGATATACAGGAGAAACGTAACATAAAGGAGAACCTGACTGCATTATGTTACACCATTCTTTTTTATATGAATTGTCACCTGAATTTTGTTTTGTTGTCCTGCATGCGCTGTAACTCGCGCACGCTCCCATGACATTAGCCCCGATGACTATGAAGCATCATTGCGTGACAGTTTGTTCCTGTCACTTTTTTCAGGTGACACAGAAAGCGAGAAAGAGGTTGAGAGCTCCGTATTACCAATCCCGGACGAGCCCCCACTTTTGTTACAACCCAGCTCGTTAGGGTAGGGCCGTAACAAGGTATTTGGGTTAAATTAAGGAGGTAAGGACAACTGAATTCAGGTTGAGTCAAAGTTTAATTAAATGAGTTGTCTCCAAAAAAACACAACAAAAGGAGGCTATGTAGGTACTGACAAAAAAAACACTTAACAAAAGGAGATCAGTACCTACATGCTGTACAGGAATGTAGTGTAACCAAACAAACAATTTTCCCCCTTAAAGAGTGCCACTCACACTCTAGTTCACAAAGGTTTTTACTGACAAGAGTCACTTAAGCCTGCAACCAACAAACAGATCAGATTTAAACACTCAAGACATTCACAGGGGTACACAACCAACAACAAGGCGAACTGATCACTGGCTCACAGTCGCCTCGAACTGCAGGAACACAAACTATTTGTAGGCCAGCTGGTGTTGATTGGTGAGTTCTGGTTGGCAGGTTCGGTAGGATCCTCGGCCACACCAATCAGACGCCAGCAAACAGCAACCAGGAAGTGGGTGGTTCCAGGTCCAGGGGAACCAATCCTCGACAGGTGCTTGCCGTGGGGATTTGCATACAGCTCAGAGAACTCCAAAACACAACTACTCTAAGGCAGCCAGCGGCGGCCGTAACACCTTTTATATAAATTGTTGGGAATTTTGGGTTTTAGTAACGCAATAACGCTTTAAAGTGCCCGGCACTATACCTGTTCATATGCTGTTGTTTAACCTTGAAGCTCGATGCAGGTCCTCTTGTCTGGGAATATGTGCTCCTTAGCTTGCACTTCGTCCTCCCCACCCTGCCTCTACTTCCTCGGACCCTGGCTGCCCTCCCTCCTCTGCTTCGCCTCAACTCCGGTCAGGTCCCCGGTCTGTGCCTGGCTCTGGGGAGCAGTCCTCTTCAGACACAACAATGCTGTGAAGTGGAAGCTCTAACATGCGATACCATAGTATATGTTATGAGTCTAACACAAAGTTCCCGTTCGTGTAGTGTAACTGATGGTAACGGTAAAATGTGTGTCAATGCAACCTGTTATTGTTTTTTTTTTTTTTTTTTTAAATAAATGTTGCTGTTTAAGGTTGTTAATCTAAATAATATTATAATGTTTCTACTAAGATCTTAACCCACATTTATTTTTTACCTTATTTTATTGTATTGAGTATTTTATTCTGTTTTATTCATTTTATATGCAACATTTGTAGACATCCTTAATAAACGGATGCACCAATCGTGCTGGTTGTGTTATTATCTTTGTTTTTCCATTTGTGCCTGGTTACTATGACAACATACAATGAGACTGTTAACTGTTGTTGCTAGTCTTTAATATGAAGCTTGCACTGGTGTGAAGTTTAGGTTTAAAATTATTTCCAGACATTTGTGACAGTTTGACATTTATGTAGTATTAATGGCAGAAAAACAATTTTAATATTTTTTCAATAGTATATTCGAATTACTTATTATAATTTCCCAGATTACTTTAACATTTAGCCTGTGGAAACAAGATCAAATTGAGCAAGAGAATTAAATTTTTTAATACTGTGTTGTTAAAAAAGTTTTTTTTTTTAATCACATGCTTCTGTCAACTGCAATGTTCACACATGCGTGGTACCAGTTGGGCAGGAATAAGTATGCGCATATGCAGAACAGACCATAAAGAAAGGTGGAGTGGCCAAAGCAAATCATTACAGACTCTGGCACTAGGGGGCGTGGCGTGAGCGAGGGGCCCTAAAGGGAGGGGTTGGGAGTTTTTTTGTTGGATACTTTCAAAAGCTAGCAGTTTCTTGTTAGTCTCTCAAACTTACCTAACCTGCCTTTAAGTAACTGCTTGTGTCTTTTGTCTTCTCTATGTGTTGTTTTACAGCAAAGCAACTAGCCATCTAACCTGAAACAAAACAGTGTGATATTTTTTAATTCCACATAAAAATCCATGACAGCTCATGCTCTTGCTTTAACTCTCAGCTTCAAATGTCTGTACATCCAGCTAAGCCTCTGGAGAATAACAGTGTGGTCTTTTGAGAGCATTTATATCATTAAATATTGATGAAATAATAAAACCTTACCTCAGACTAAGAAACGCACATGACAGCACTTTAGCGTTATGAGTCCAGCCAAGCTCACTCACATGGGGATTGAGCTGAGTCAGGCTGCTCTCAGCCACCCGGTAATCCCGTCTGTATTGTTCAAATCAAGGCTGAACGTGGTGCCCATCTCTGTGCTAAGGAGTGGGAGAGGTGGTCACAACATGACAGAGAGAGAGAAGAGGGGGATTCCCAATGACAGTCATTACCTGCGGGAAAGACACCTACAGCAAATCCATCATTCCAAATCCATCTCCAGCTACCCTCCGTTTCCAGCCAAGTCCTTACAGACTGAGCTACTGCCGCCCAATACTGCCATCATCCCTCTCCCCATATTTCCTGGCTGCATCCTGACTATAAAACTGTAAAGACAAAGGTCAAAACAGTTTCCTTTAAAAAGAGAAATTACCAAGTATTGTTGATCTGCCAGCTCCTCCAGAGGAGGATCAGTATGTACAATAGGAGAAAACTGTGCTTGCAATGGATTTGGGACCCTGACTACTAAGGCCCTGTCCCCTGCCGAGACTCTATAACAGCACGGAGCAAGGCCACAAAGAATCTGAAAGTTATTAATAAGATCTTAAAAATAATTCTAAGACTACAATATTGTGACGTGTACATCTGCCTTGGTTCAGGCACTCAGTAGTCAATCAATAGATTTCTTGTTGCTGTTGCAATAAACAGACACAAGGAGACAAAAGCTTGTAAAATGTACACCACCACTCATCTATTTCTTGAAAAGGCCGTAGAACGTTCCTCACTCACCACACTTGTGTATAATTACTATCACTCACCATTATGTTTAATGTGTTTACTGGTCATCTAACAACATGAAAATGTATTCCATTACATGGTTTGCTCAGAAGACGTCCTGTGCTCCACATCTGTACTTTCTCATAAATACCGTAATTCATTTGCTAAATTTAAATGGATGGACTTTTCTGAGTAATCTTAAAGTACTGCTACTACTAAAATGGAAAATGGAAAATCGTGCTTGCCTGACAATGATTCCTAAATTTTTCCTTACCTTACCTTACCATTGGCCTCTCTGACAGGCCAACAATCCAAAAATGAAAGCCTTTAAGGGTAAATAGGACTTTAGACTTGTAGCCTTGTTATATGCATACCTTTGTCAATAGGAACCTTTTTTTTTTGGTTCAGGCCTTTTGAAAAAGACAGTTTGATCTTTGTGAGGCTCTATGATTTAATATGGAATAAAAAATAGAAGTGAGGAAAGAGAGGAAAGGAATAAAGTCTCAGAGGACAGGTTTCAGGTTCACCCGACAATAGAAGTAGTCCTGTCTAATGTGTCTGTCAAGGTGAGATGTAACATACTGTCAGGTGGCTGAGCTAAGGACACACTGCAGGAGCCTGTTAAGAGACAGTGAGAAGTTATTTTAATTGAATGCATTCAGACAAAGGAAGTATGGAGTGTGTGTATAGCGGTATTATATAGAACCATAATGACTCAAAAGCACTAAATCTTTAAAAAAGAAAAGCGGTTTGTTAAGGGTAGCCTCCAACCTGCATGGAGTCTTTGCTCAGTTCTTGCGTTTCATTACTGTTTTACATCATCCTGCCTGGCTGGTTTTCAAAATAAAGACATTTTTAGACACGGATATCTCTACCTGGGAGTCAAGTACATGTCTGAATATTACCAGGTTGGACCTTGTAACATTAGGGTTTTACTTCCAACACAGCACAAGTCTGATCTGAATCCTTTCACTTTAACACAAAGGCCACAGCAGCACATGGTTAAATACAAAGAGGTGGGGATTAAATGAAAGTCTTTCTTGGACCTATCTATAAGGGGAAGGGAACTAAAAATACACACAATGACAATGAAGACCAACACTACCTCATTAGATTTCTTATTTTCATCCCAGGCAACTGCATGGATGAATTACTGAATATCCACCAAGACACTTATATACAGCATATCAGTAATTAATAAGTCATAATTTAAAGCTGCTCTTATCTTTTTTATTTCAACCAACTGGCTATGTTTACTGTGAAAGCCATCCCTGGAAATGAATCCACTGTCCAAATGACCAAATCACTCCTTAGTGGAAACTCATAGTTGTGGTGTTACACACTGCAACTTTTATGTTTAGTTCAGTCTCACGGCTCAACAATGATGGAAGTTTTCAGATCTGTCAGCAAGTAAAAGCATTATTGCATTATTGAGTAAGCAGTATGGTACTGTTAGCTGGTCAAGGTGTAGCAAATTTTAACTTCTTTATCCATAAATAGACAATATATTTTATAAAATGTTTTATATGTATATGTAATGTGCAATGTAACAATCGACTAAAGCTGTCAGATGAATGTGGTGAAGTAAAAAGTGTATATTTTTTTGAATTGTAGTTGAGTAAAAGTATAAAGTAGCATGTATATTGGTTGAGCAAATGTGCTACCACTCCTTGCACACCAAGTATCAGACACAAATCTTTATGTAATAGTTCTGTCATGTGTGAATAAAGTTGTTACTTAACATCTACATAAAGGACACCTATGTCTAAATGACAAAAAGCCATTACTTTAACAGAAGCCAGTAATGCAACATATAAAAAGCCTTTTTCAGGAGCATGGACTGCAAACATTGGGCTTATGCTGTAGTTACAAACCTTGTGGTGGAAAGTGTAAACTATACTGTACGTAGCAGTTGTGGTATATTATTGGTATGCTTCAAATAACTGGTTTTGCTTTCATCTCCTGTACAAAGAACACAAACACCAAATCCAATCCAGTACAACATCGCCACAAACTGCAGCCTCACAAATGACTACAGAGCTGAATCGACACTCTTTTGCAGTCTCACCAAAAACTGAACATCAGAGTTATTTTGTTAGATTTGTTGGATGGACTGTATTTGTTGGTGGATTAGTTCAGCTCTGTTCAGGTTTGGCATGACTGTATTTTCTCCCACTGACCTCAGTGTTGCACTGTTTCTTTGTTAGATGATTTGTTTGACTGCTGGCTGTGTCTGTTCAATTAGGTGTCTTGAATCTAACAGTGCTACAGAATGCTACAGAAATGACCATGAACAATGTCTTTGAGTTTATGTAGGAAAAGTGGACAGAGGTAATTGCTCAATGATTGCATTTGACTTACATAATAGCACAACAGGGATAGTGGATGCAGTAATTATTAGTAAAATATTGGTTTAGCATTACATGTGCTAAGAAACACAATAAATAGCCTGGCCGGTTTTCAAAATAAAGACAAACTCCTTTTAGACATGTTTCCCTCTATGTGGAAGTTATTGGGGCGGCTGTGGCTCAGGAGATACAGCGGGTTGCCTGTTAATGAGACGATAGGGGGTTAAATCCCCAGCTTCTCCAGGCGGCATGTGGAAGTGTCCTTTTGGCAAGATACTGAACCCATAGCTGATCGCTGTTCCATCAGTGTGTGAATGTTTCCATTTGAACGTATGACAGCGTATGAATCTGGATGAATGTGATGTAATTTGAGTGGTCGAAAGACTAGAAAGGTGCTATACAAATACAGACCATTTACCATTCTGTCTCATGTCTGAATATTTCCAGGTTGGACCTTTAACATTAAGTTTCACTTCTAGCTGTCACATTAACACAAAGGCCACAGCAGCACATGGTTAAATACACAGAGAGGATTAAATGAAAGTCTAGTGCATGAGTACATAATTGCACAGCAGGGATAGTGCATGCAGTGCTTTGTTTGGAGAGTATTGATTTTATCATTATATGTGCAAAGAAAACAGAATAAATAGTTTTCCTGTGTTTCTGCTCCTTGTTGTATAATGACGGCCACTCTATGTTCTCATTAAGTTCTCTTTCTTTCATGCACCAATCTCAGCTGAGTGGCACTAAGCTGAACATTCAGCCATCACAGCAGTGGGAATCTGCATGGAGAGAGTTTTTCAAAAGAAAAATATTTTGTTAAAAACTCTGCTTCTATAGTATGCACTTCAGGATTAGCACTTCAGAGAAGAGCTTCATTAATTAGTTGACTTAAAAAGTCAATATGAATTATATGTGAATCTTTACCAAATAATGTATCACTATATGTAACCAAGTATAAGTTTACTACTAAGTATTAGTAAAGTCATTACAGATTTTTGTTTGCACAAACCTTAATCAAGTTTCAAAACAGCTACAGTTGGATATTCATCCAAATGGCTTAGTTATTTGAATTTGATTTTCATGTTGATGTTGTCACGAGTAGTTTGAAGTCTAACAACATTTCATTACAGTGTTTGCTGTAACAATGAACTGCAGCCACACTGACCAGGATCAGCTCTGTGCCTTCTACAGAATCAAAACTAAGAGTCTGCAATTATACGACTTTTTATCACTTTTCTCTAAAACCTATTTTTTTGCAAACTCGTCCCAGACGGTTTCACCAGTTGACCTGAAACTTTGTCAGGATCATCTACAGATGTCGCTGATCAAAAGTTATCAAAAGAATTTTGATATGTCAATCTGTTTTTTTCCCATAAATGTTTACTTTTGTGTTTTTACGTACAATTTTACATAAATCAAAATTGGCTTAAGCTATTGTAACCAAACTTGACATGTCTGTTCAGATGCTCGGTGTGAGCTTCGGTGAGCAGTCCTGGGATATTCTTCCACTAGGGGGAACTACACTTGCAAAAAGTTTATACCCGGTAATTCGCTGCATGGATTCGTACAAAATTCGGTTTGTATGATCTAGGGTCATTACTCAGTTGATGCATAAAATTTGGTAATGATTGCTGAAAGTGGGCATGGCTTATTAGAACAAATGTAAATTTCTAAACACCTGTCATTCCAAACTTCAATAAATCTAAGAAAATCATCCGTACGTCCTAGAGAGCTGAAATATTTTCAGCACATCCACCAATATGTGACAAACGTTTGCCTCACTGCCCCCTATTGTCAATTCAGAAGTCATTCACTCTATATTTTTCAGAATATGCTAAATAAATTAACATCTATATCTCCACAAGTCTTTCTTCAAGCACTACCAGAATCAACACAGACATTCTCTAGATGGCCGATATAAAGTGTCGCAAAGGATTTTTAGATCAGTCAAACGGTGAGTCTGCACTGATCTTCAGTATCTTGCTATAACTTGTACAACTTGTCTTTTATGCTCAGTTTTGGATCAAATGTCATCAAAATAATTCGCAACACACCCAAAACCAACAGAATGATTTGTGATTTTTGTCAGAATTTTCACACCATCATCTTGACTGTTGTAAGCGTTTTAAGTTCAAACTGACAAAACTATCCAGGTCTGGGACATGTCTCACACGTCACTGCTTCAACTTGTGAGAAGGTGTGATGAAAAAGCCTCTCACCAGTAGCTCAGTGAATAAAAAACCTACTCTGCAAATCTGAAGTTCTAGGGTTCAAATCCCCAGGTGACCAAGTCAGACTTGCTCACAATGGGGGTGGTCAGATCATAGTGAGTTTAAGTTCTGTATTTTATTTGGATCCCGTGACACTTACTTCTTATTTCTCTCTGCTTAAAAGTGTTCACCCAGTAGTCAGGTCAGAGATGCTCACATCTTTGAACTAGACTCCAAGTCTCAAGTCTCTCGTGGTTATAATGAATGTTGTATCACCTGCTGCGTTCAATCCAGGCTGCTTATAAAACTGCATGGCTATAAGGAATTCTGTAACTGTAACCTGTTTTTCACTTACAGAGCACAACCATGTAATGTGCAATGCAATCAATGACAGCTTATTAACTACTGTAAGTCAATACACCCCCAGACTCTTAAACCCAGTGTAAAATTTAATAAATAAAACTGCAACATTACATGATCAACATTAAACATGTAACCTGTTTTTCACATACAGAGCACAACCATGTAGCCTAATAAATCTACAATTAATGACAGCTTTACTCCTGTAAGTCAACACACCCCAGACTCTCAAACCAGTGTAATGTTAACTAAATAAAACTGTAGCATTACCAACAATAAACCTGTAACCTGTTTGCAGCTAACTTTAATAATTAACGCTAATGGCAGCCAGCGGGACGTAAATGATTATGTTAATCGATTGCCACAAGTTTGGCAAGTAAACAAATGCTCATTCATCTTTTCATAACGAACAACAGTCGGAGTTAACCTCCGGTAGGTCGTAGCTAAAGCAAGAAGCAAGCTAACATTAGATGGCTAACGCTGAGCTAAACATGTTTACTAACCTCAGGATACTAACCTATTTTGCGTTCAGCGCTTCCTTGTTTGGCCTTTGTTGTATGAAATTTTAAAGCCAAAGTTTATGATGTTTATGATGCCGCTGTTTGTTGTCCTCTCTCACGTGTGGCCGCGCACAGCTACTACGCAGATACTACGTGTTAAATAGGCAGGTTATAGGTAACGGAGGGAGGGGAGTAAGCCTCCACTCATCAGACGTTTCCTAAAAATAAACATTGTTCACGAGTCCCGCAACTCGAGTCTGAAGTCTTTTGAGGACGAGTCTCAAGTCGAATCTAAAGTCACTGTGTGTGCAACTTAAGTCGGACTCGAGTCCGAGTCTCAAACTCGAGTCCCCATCTCTGAGTCAGGTACATATAAAAATCAAGTTTGCGTTTCCGCAATTATCTCCAATTCCAAATTCTTTGATCACCTTAATCTCTTAATCTGTAAGGGAGAGAAGATATAAGGTTGTGTGATTAGGGATCAGCATTTGTGAGAGTGTGGTCGAAATGCTTACTGTAGGAATATATAAGCCTTTGCGTCCTTAACAATATGCTGCAACATCTGGACACAGGGGACCGTGCCTTATTCAGCTGACTGCAGCAGTAAGAATCATTACTTTGCCCAACTGGTCACCCAAACTAACTTCAACCCAAACTTCTGTTGAAACATGAAATTTGCTAAATGTTTAATGTAATCTGGATTGTGTGTGTGTTTGGGGGGGGAGGTCATGAATTACCCCCTTGAAGAATTCTTGGGTTTTCTGTCATTGGCATTGACAACCCCTTTTTTTGTAACCGGGGGGAGACAGCATTAGATGCCGAGAGATATACATGACAGGAAATGTCTTGTCTCAGTGAGTTAGTCAGAGACGTTGAAGAGTGGGCCAGGCAGAGAAAATAGCCCCTAGTGGGATGCCACCATCATATATTTGAAGTGAACTCTGTAATTATGTATTTCCCCTTCTCTGGTAGGCAAATCATTTCTGGTCAGATTAATAAGCAGGCAGAAGGGACACTCACCAGTGAAAATGTCATTTCAGATCCTCTCCTGCCTCTTCCAAAAGTGTGGACTGTCTGTAAAGATATTCCAGTTTGTATTTTATTTTATTTGTTTGTCACAGACAGAAACTCACAATGACACCACACACCTAGTGGTCCAGCCCAATACATGGCTGTTTGCTCATCAGAAATAGTAACAAAGCTGCCACACTCCCTTCCAATTTAGAGACAGTTGTATATAGAAGCCTGATTTTTTTGATGCAAATACCTAATCTTAAGAATATATGAACTCAATCTTAATCATTTTGTGAAACACAGTTTGCCACAGCGGAATCCAGAAGGTTAAGCAATATAAGCACCCTTTAGCAGTTTAATTTGAATCCTGGAGCAGTTTGGCTAAAATGTTGCTTTCCTTCAAACCTGGGTGTGGACCAAGAAATCAGTCAAGTTCAGCTCAATGAGATGGTCTGCATTTGGTTTGTGTGGTTCTTCTGCAGCCTGGATGCAAACCATATTCCCACTGGAAGAACATTCATGTGTGCATTCAGTTTCTACAAACTGCTCAAACTGAACTGTGCTGTTGGCTTTGCCATATCCATGTCTGGGAGCGTGGATCTAAGTTGTCTTCTGTAACTGATCTGTTATTGGAATATTTTAACAGCTGAGAACAAATGTCTAAAGAGCCTTGCGGCTTAACTTTGTGGTGAGGCACTCTCGATAATGTAATATGAGAGTTCACTGAAGGACATTGTTGTGGTGGCAGCCCGGCTGACGGTGAGTGTCCAGGTTTTTTCTCCTTTTTATCAGTTTTTCTGCTTTTTCCTTGGTTTTCTGTTCCCTGCCTGCCTCCCTGTGTTTTCTCCCGTGTGCTCTCTCTCTCTCCCTCTGCTCCTCAGCCACCTCGTCAGCCTGCCACACCTGCCAGTAATCAACCTCATGCCTGCCTGTATTTCAACCCCCGGTTCTCCACACCATCCTCGCTTGATCGTCGTTGCTCAATACCCGGTGCCACCTCCACGTTCAGGCTCTCATGTTTCTTGTTTTACTCTCACATTTACCCCGTGCTTTGTCTCTGTTCTCTCTAACCCTGTCTCTCTGTTTCCCTCCCAGGTACACTCACCCTCGTCCTCTGTTCAGTCGGCTGGGCGTCCTCTCCTCCTCGGACTTCCCCCACGGCGTCCTCCCTGCTCTTCCACCGCTCCTCGCTACCTCGGCCCTATGTTCCCCAGCTCCCAGGCCCCCAGGCTCCTTGGTTCCCCGTGCCTGTGTTTCCCCGACGTCCTCCTCTCCCTCCACTCCAGTCCCTCTCACCCTTTTCCCTCAATAAACCTCCTTCCCTCAGAGTGCTGCATTTGGGTCCTATCTGTCCCCACACCACACAACCACATAACAGACATCTTGGAAATTGGTTAGTTGCAGTGATTAAAGCAATCTTCTACCACTTCTCACAGCAGTTAAATAGACTGGTCCAACACGCATTTTAACTACTATAACAATCAGAATGATTTACTCTTTTAAAGCTACATTAAGGAAATCTTCTATTCAATTTTATTTATATAGAGCCAATTCACAACAACAGTTCTCATTGCGCTTTTCATATAGAGCAGGTCTTTGTGATATTATTTACAGAGACCCAAACGTTCCCACCCTGAGCAAGCATTTGGTGACACAGGGAAGGAAAAACATTATTTTAAGAGGCAGAAACCTCGAGCAGAACCATGGCTCAGGGTGGGCAGCCATTTGCCTTAACCCGTTGGTGGTGAGAGAGAAAGCGAGAGAGGCAGGGGGGAGCAGCTAACACAATATAGTACCACAATAGTGTTACATACTGAAAATTAATAATGGTATAGATAAGTATAGTAATGTTAATGATAATAATAACAATAGGACTAGTAATAACAATTGTAGCAAAGGGTGTCAAGCAGGAACATGGAACAACCACAGATCCAGACCCCACAGATCCAGAGCCAGAAACACTTGCAGAAAGTGATAGAAGGAGAGAGGAGAGGGATGAGAAAGCATAAGACTACAGGAAAGGGAAGAAGTAAAGTTAGGAAGGAGGAGAGAGGTGCTCAGTGCATCATGAAAAGTCCCCCAGCAGTCTAGGAATATAGCAGCATAACTAAGGGATGATTCAGGATTCATCTGAGCCAGCCCTAACTATAATCTTTATAAAAGAGGAAAGTCTTTAGCCCACTCTTAAATGTGGAGATGGTGTCTGCCTCCTGAACCCAAACTGGAATGGTTCCACAGGAGAGGAGCTTGATAGCTGAACGCTCTGGCTCCCATTCTGGAGGAACCACAAGTAACCCTGCATTCTGGGAGCGCAGTGCTCTGGTGGGGTACTAAGGTACTATGAGCTCTTTAAGATATGATGGTGCCTGACCATTAAGAGCTTTGTAGGTGAGCAGAAGGATTTTAAATTCTTTTCTGGATTTTACAGGAAGCCAGTGCAGAGAAGCTAAAACAGGAGAAATATAATCTCTTTTCCTGGTTCCTGTCAGAACATGTGGTGCAGCATTCTGGATCAGCTGAAGAGTTTTAATGGACTTTTTTGAGCAGCTTGATAAGGAATTGCAGTAATCCAGCCTAGAAGTCACAAATGAGTGGACTCGTTTTTCTGCATCATTTTGGATGTTTCTGTTTTTTGCAATGTTACATAGGTTGAAAAAATGCGGCCCTTGAACTTAATGTGAGACTTAAACGACATGTCCTGATCAAAGATAAATCTGAGATTCCTCACGGTGGTGCTGGAGGCCAGGGCGATGCCATTCAGAGTAACTATATCTTTGGATACTGTGTCTTGGAGGTGCTTGGGCCCCAGTACAATAACATTAGAAAATTACAAGTCATCCAGATTTTAACATCCTGAAGGCACACTTGAAGTTTAGCTAACTGCTGGGTGCAAACTACGGGGCAGCCAGCTAAGACATCAGTTCCCCTAAAAGCATGATTTGTGATATTTTGGGGGGTCTCTAAAATATTGACAGCATGCTTTACTGCCAATAATTTATATATATTCTCTATCATCATGGATCCATGCATAAATTCAGGAGCGTCAGACTTCCGTACGCAGCGGAAGAGTTGCTCCATGATCTCCTGTCCCTTTTATTTTGCAGGCAAAACAACTAAAGAGAAAGTGACTACGTGAGTAACTGTTGCTGTCATGACTGAGATTTATTTCAGCACCGCTATCAAGATTTTATTTATTTTTATTTTTTGCTGCTATTAAAGCACCAGACTGCAAGCCAGATTATTGTTAGCGGGCAGTTTTGGCCAGGATCCATAATCACAGAGACAATTAACATGTTTCCATTGTCAATGTTGTAAAATGCTTTGTCTAAACTTCATCTATTATGTGGTTTAAAATGTGGTGCAGAAACAGTGACAGTGTTACACACTGTTGGCTTACATTTTCCATGTTAACTGTCAGTGTCCAAGTCGCAATACCGTATCGTTTTACGGAATAATTAGGTAAATATAATTTCTTAATATATAAAGAAACCTAATGTCTTCACTGGCTACTCTCTGCTTTCTCACAAGACGACATCTTTTGTCCTGTGTCAGCCACTGTAGCTAGCCTACACTCTTGGGGGGGGGGGGGGGGGGAGTGTTAGAATAGAAGGTTGGTTGCAACCTCATTGCTAGATGCCACTGAATCTTACACACATTAATGCCAATTAAAGTTCCAGTCTCTATAATACGATATGATGGTCCTTTGTCTGATGCGATTAGAAGGTCATTAGTAATTTTCACCAGTGCTATGATGAATTGTGACTGAAAATCCTTACAGCTGTTTGGCAACTGCTTTCTCAAGGATGTTAGAGAGAAATTGAAGGTTAGATATAGGTCTATAGTTTGGTAAAACCCCTGGATCAAGGGTGGGCTTTTTAAGAAGAGGTTTAATTACAGCTACTTTAAAGGACTGTGGTAGATAGCCTGTTAATAAAGACAGATTGATCATATCTAGTAAAGAAGTACTGACTAAGGGCAAAACTTCTTTAGGCAGCCTAGTGGGGATCGTGTCCAAGAGACAGGTTGATGTTGATGTAGAAGTGAATGAAGTTAGTTGGTAAAGAGCGAGGGAAGCAAAGCATTCTAAATATATACTATATTACCAAAAGTTTTAGGACAGCCCATCGAATCATTAAATTCAGGCTAAATCATACTTTAAAAATTGTTAAATTCACCAGCAAACACAGCAGCCTACTCTAGCAGACGAACCAATAGCACGCTTGCATATTGATGAAGCGATGTCATTAACAAATCAGATTTAGCTGCATTTAGCACCGCTGTTGACACAACGAAGAACAGCTTGGAAGCAGCGACGCTCGGCCGTAGACAGTATGCAGTGAAAGCTGCGAGGGTAAGTATTAATGTTGTTGGAAAATGCTCGTAAAGCAACTTGTTTTAAGACATAACTGTGTTGTTCAAACTTAGGGCGGCCTTACGCTCTAACATTAAAGGTAGCATTAGCTAACGCTGCGCTTGCTAGCTAGCATCATGCACCCATCGGTTGAATGTGGCCTGCATCTATTTCTCATTAGCTAGTTTTGTCTAACTAATAACGTTAATCGCCTTACATCGGGTAGTTTTTCTTTTATTATTTCGGCTGCATGACACATTTGTATTTTTATTTATGTTTGCAAGTGATGCTCGTTTCAATGTGTAAGAGAAGTCAGTGGTGTGAGATGTCAGATGCGGTGTTATGTTAAGTTAGCTCCAAACTACTCGAGTTGCCGACAGCTACGCTCATTACTGTAAGTACCTGAAATAAAACTTTCCCGAGTAAAAAGACAACACACCTGTCTGTAAGGTAAACATGTAGAAAGGGTTCATTTAATCATTTCTGTCCTCGGTCTCTCATCCTGTATGTTTTATACATGCACAGCAAACGTTAGCCAAATGTTAAAAACAAGCTAAATAGAAAGCTGACTGTCTGGAGCACAGACTGGTCTGTAATTTTAAAATCTGGCACATTGTTGTAAACTGTGGCTGAGACAAACCAGCCGCTCCTCCTTCTACCAGGTAAAGTTACCTAGAGGCAGTTACCAGCAGAGAGGAGGAAGATGCTGACTGAGTTTTTCATTCTCTCTAAACATCAATCAGTATTGTGATGTCAGATATTAAGTTTAAATAGTGTTGGACCGTGACTTACCCTTTTTAAACTATGTGTAGTCCTTGGTCCTGCGTGTTCTTTCATGAAGCAATAGGAGAAGATGTTTTTGGTCCAAGTTAATCGGTTTTATTACAAGTAAATGAATAAAGCTTTAAGAGCTGTGGGTCGATCTTCCTTTCTCTGACAAACAAGCTGTATCAGTTCATGAAATCTGACTGGCTCTCTCTCCCTGACCCAGTGTTTTAGTATACATTGTCACGTCATAAAACAAAAGTGTAGGTCAGTCCATGATTGGCCCACATCCTCTGACCCCAATGTTTGTCATCCGACTCCACAAATCACCATGCTGTTGCTGGGCAGATTACGAGCGTAGTTCCTGAAATGAGATATCTTTGAGAAGAGATGTTTTGTACCACATTCCAAACCACCCCTCACCCATTGTTCAAGTCTCCTTAAATGATCATGCAGAGACCCCCTGTTTCTGCACCCCTCCAAAAAAAACAAACCACACACATCAGGTCTAGTTTAATAAATGATAAACCAACATATAAACTTCTACCTATAAAATACATCAGAGATCAAATAAGAACAATAATTTTGGTTACCCTGAGTAATACAAAAATCATACTATTAGAATCTCTCAATAGTGACTTTGCTGTTGTAAACAATGTTGCTGCTCTAGAAACATTTAACATGTTTAATTCTAATCCTATAATTAATTAAAAAACAATCAGGCAGCTAATAAGCACACATCAATATTAGTTTATTTATAGCAAGTCCTATGCCATCTCAATATATAACAATGTTATCACACATTGAATATTTCCTCACACCGTGCAGGCCTACGTCATGCTTGTTGGGTCTTGTCTTACTAAATAAGTATCGATAGTGGTATTATCAATAAAGACTCGGATCGTTAAACAGCCTCAATAGTGGTATCAGTATCAAAAATGAATTATCCTCATCCCTAGCTTGTGTCAAACTAGTCATCACAGAAACTAGCAGAAGATAGGTTTAATTGTCACATTACAACAGATGTAAAATTAAATGTGGTTTGTAATTCTTCTGCTACATAGCAGACAATAGACAGTATGCAAAAGCAATCAGAATGGTCAACAGAAATAAACCATATTCCATGGAGCAGTGCTGAGGATGAATGTGAGTTATCCTTTGAGAGCAAACCAGGCACTCGCTCGTAGAAACCTGTACAACTCTCGGTTATTGAATTTGTGCGCGAGTACTGTATTGTGCGTGCGGGAAGGTTAATTTTTATATAATGTGTAATGAGGAAATCAGTACTATAGTCACCTGTAGTCTGCTAAATATTGGTTGTGTGTGCAGGGCATTTTCAGTGTGTGTTTGTGAATGTAGACATTTTATGTTCATGCGAGTTAAAGAGGGAACATGAATGTTTATAACGTCAGTCAGAAGACGTAAACAGCCTGCTGTACATAGACAACTTTCTGCTCATGTGCTTGTGTTTCTGTATTTACAGAGAAAACAGAGTAAATAATTTATTTAAACTTATTCATGCCTTTTTGTGTCCAAATGTGCAACAGATAGCATTAACCTTCATGTGCATGTAAAGGGAAGGCAACCCAAAAATGTTGGCAATAAAGTGTATATCAGGTTTTACCGCTGTTTTTAAGGTTCCTGATTTTATCATTAAATAGGCTCATGAAGTGCATTTTGTCTCTAAACAATACACACACACAAATCACTATGATCAAGGTGAAATTTATTGACTAACTAAAGGGAGTACAACAGTGTGGGTAAATATGGGAATATTACAGGAATAACAGTCAAACATGAAACAAACCAGAAGGTAATGAACAGAATATGCAATAAGCCAAGATCAGTATAATAGGCTCGATGGGATTTCAGTTTGATATTGTAATTACGTTGCAAATTTAGTTTGAATAACCTAGAGGTTTCTTAACTATAGATGAAGGCCAACTATAGGACACCAACGAGTCACAGAATGTGGTTTGTTTTGCCTTGTGTGTTGCTATAGCTCAGCGGAATACACTCCAGACTCTGTCGTTGGAGCTGTGACTTCATTCAACTCAAGGCGAGAATTGAACGGGCTTCTGGGTTTCTGGGTCAAAAGTTGCTTAGAACGGTCAGATAACGTTAAAACAACAAAATCAAATAAGACACATACATTTGCGGTGGGTTCGTGAGGCTCCGGGAATGTAGGCTATTTAATCTTGCTGAGTTTAAACAAAGTCTGGGGAAAGTTTCGTCCCAGGCAGCTCCAAACAAAAGTCAAAATCAAATCTCCCGCTAAGAAAAATGGGGATTCAAGAACATGAAGCTTTCTCAGGTCGTCTGAAGGAAGTTTTAAAGTATGAAAGAAAAAAAAGATCGGAATTTCAAAACTATAGGAAGTTCACGAAAGCGTAATTACGAGAGGATACAAGAGAGTACAAGAGTCCGGAGAGGCTTGCACGATCTGGCTCTGAGGAGCTAGATGTGCTTAGCATCGTGGAGAATGACTTCAGGGAGACGGAACGTCATCAGCCCTCCCAGGATACGTTGTTGAAAGTGCTGGCCAAGCGGGCTGTGGCCAAGCTGCATATTGATTGGCCACAGGCGATGCAGCAGCCTTCGGCTGGCAGTAAACTAGACGAGCGGTTTCTGCAACACCGAGCACCACCCCCGCGTCGGCCCTTACCATTTTTTCCGGATCTACATAACAAACCCTTCTCTGCACGACTGTCTACGTTCCCCCGGCTGGACTACGGCAACGTGACGGATATCAGACAGCATGGCTACGGAGCAATGCCACGGGTGGAGGAAGCCCTGGCTAGCTACCTCTCTCCCAACCTCGCCTCATCCCTCCGGACGTTCTGGAGTGTCAGGATGGCGTCAGTCTACTACTAGTAGCCCCGTTTTGGCCGGCACGAGTGTGGTTCTCGGATTTAATATCGCTCCTCGAGGGCCCGCCCTGGCAGGTCCCTCTGAGGAGAGACCTGCTGTCCCAGGCGGAGGGCCAGATCTTTCATCCGCACCCCGCCCCTGTGGCAGCTATGGGTCTGGCCCCTGAGGGGGCGCAGTTCCTAGAGGCGGGCCTGACGACAGGAGCAGTCGAGACGCTGCTCAGCTCCAGAGCCCCGTCCACAAGAAGAATGTACGTTGACACCGTAAAGTGGAATGTGTTCACCACCTGGTGCAGAGAACGGGCGGTGGATCCAGTTATCTGCTCGGTAATTGTGATACTGGAGTTCCTCCAGCACCGTTTCTCCGCGGGCCTCTCCCCGTCCATGCTCAAAGTGTATGTGGCTGCCATTGCAGCATTCCACACCCCTCTGAGTGATGGGCCCTTGGGGAGGCTTCCACTGGTCGTGCGCTTCCTCTGTGGAACCTGAAGGATGAGACCCGTGACTCGGTCCAGGGTTCCCACCTGGGACCTGGCAGTGGTTCTCGAAGCGCTGGCTGAGGCCCCCTTCGAACCCCTGGAATCGGCTGAGGCCAAGCACCTGACCCTTAAGATGAACTTTCTCCTCGCTACCACCTCTCTGAGGAGGGTGGGGGGTCTCCAGGCACTTTCGATTTCTCCCCGATGCCTGGAGTTTGCCCCGGGGAGGGTCAGGGCCATCCTGCACCCTTGTCCAGGTTAAGTCCCTAAGGTTCCGGCCAGACTGGCAGGGTCCACGGTGCTGCAGGCGTTTCATCCCCCACCTCATGTGACGGCCGAGGACGGGAGACTTTATCTGCTCTGCCCTGTCAGAGCACTGAGTATTTACACTCTGAGGTCTTCCCGGTGGAGGAAAGCAGACCAGTTGCTGGTGTGTTTCGGGTCCCCCAAGGCTGGGCTCCCCGCTTCTAAACACACCATCAGCAACTGGATCGTTCAGACTATTTCCCTGGCCTATCAGGTGCGCGGTTTGCCTTCACCTATGGCTGTAAGGGCGCACTCTACTCGAGGCATGGCGGCTTCTAGGGCCCTCCTCGCAGGGGCTTCACTCAAGGATTTGTGTGACGCGGCTGGCTGGGCCACCCCTCACACTTTCATCCGGTTTTACAGTCTGGACCTGCCTTCTGCACCCGGCACCTGTGCGCTCTCCTCCTAGTCGTGCCGTCAGGTTCTGCACGCTGGGGGCAGGCGGGGTTTCGGTGCGGCCTAAGTGGGTATCTCGTTCCCATAGTGTCGTCACCGACACAGTTCGAGTTCCCTCGAAGGGGAGCGTCTCGGGTTACGTATGTAACCCTTGTTCCCCGAGAAGGGGAACGAGACACTGCGTCGGTCCACCACACCTCACCCCGCCTGGAGTGCCTTGCTTCATAGAAAAGGGCTAATGTGTCCTGTGTGCCGGCGTGCTTATGTACCCCTCCGGTTACGCCGTCACACACTACCGTTCTAGCAACACCAATAGGATTGGAGTAGTTTTTTCCGCTTGAGTGCAATGGGGCATTGATATAGAAACTGCTGACAGTGCAGCCACACTTGGACCCGCACTATACATAGGCTGTGACAGGAGCGCTCCACCCTGTTGCAAGCTGGACCTTACAAATTACATTATTAAAAAAACTTCCTATTAAAGATAATGATGCACTAAGTTTAAAACTAGAACTCACGGCCTACGATATCATTAATAATAATATGTAGTAGCCTAGACTATATACCCTCAAATGTGCATAGGCCTATCTACCTTTGCCATGATATCAGTCAGTAGTTTTATCAAAAAAAAAGTCTGTGGCAAGCAAAGTATAAAAAATAAATATATATTTTACAGATTACACAAAATTAATTTTTGCTTTTACTCTAAAATTCTACTCACGTAAAAGTATGATACCTACATTAAAACTATTCTAACAAGTACAATTTACTCTTAACCTCTTACCCTAAAAAGCATATCCAAAGTTAACTTCGTAATGTAGTTCTTGAACCATTTGGAGTAAATGCATAGTTTTGGGCTTCTATGAAAGATAACACAAGTGTCAGAATCACTGTAGGTACAACTGGAATTGATTAATGTCGTCTGACTTGCACCTCCTCAAAAATGTAACTACAGGTTGAGTTGACGCAAACCGTAAGCACTGCTGGGTAGCCCTGCAATGCCTCCAAGTCGACAGAAAGGGCCCCGTACATTGTGGTAACTTTTACTAGCGGCCAAAACGACAGCTATAACACAGTGGATCAAGATATTTGACTGTCACAACCCGAGCAAAATGACTCGTTTCACTATCAGAATGTGATCCATTCGGTTGATACCAATTTGAAAAGGCTACACCAGCCGCACGTATACAATTCTAACTCCATTCACGTTAGCGGTGGGCTAAACTTGGTCGGTAAAAGTCATGTAATGCTGGTAGATCATGAACTTTGTGTAGTTGAAGCTGAATATCATTACTTTCACAACTGTATCGGCTACAGTAGCCTACCAGTCATCTGCACAATTAATTTATACAGCAATACTTTCCTTAGTATACAAACATGCAGTAGCTACACTGTGTACACCATGTAATAACTTGTTTAGTGCGTTCATTTTGACAGGGTCATGCTGTCTCAAATAAAACACTGCTGTTGTGCACTAAACGGAAATGACTATGGCAAGATTGCGCAATCCTCCCAGCACATAGGCCACCTGCAGAGCTCCAAAATAACAGCAAGGCTTTATCACCCAGAATAAATGCTCAGAATTGTGTTTATTGTCAAGTTTTAACTTACAAAGAATTTACTTTGGTATATTGGTGCATAAATAATTGTATAAAATAAAAGTAATAGAAAGCAAGTATTGTAACCACAACTGTACACTATCTGATATAATAATAAAGTAACAGTCTTGATTTGCTATTTCTGTACTTAAATTTTTTCACAAGCAAGAATTTTCTATACATGACCATTTGATTTAAATTACTCAAATGTAATGACAGAATAACAACGGTACGAACATTAAAACTCTTACAGCTGTAGCAGCTCTGCCGTTGTTGCTGGACTTGTCTGCTGCTGCGTTCAAGACTGACGGGACTCTCAGGATGCAGCCATACTCAACTCGCTGCGTTGCTGCAGCGGTCTGTGTGAATGCGAGAGCAGACGGCTCTGGAAGCGACAGCTGGCCGGTCTCGCTTTCCCCGCCGCCACTTGCTTCTCAACTCCTAAAACGTTTGACCACATTTTTGTTCTGCCATCACTTTTCATAAAACTGTCAATATTCGACACCTACACAGTTGATTTCTCGCCTCAAAACTTCTCAGAAGTAGATTTAGTGATGACATAGTGGACGAAACTTGTGAGGCGTTCTGTTGTTGCCGGTTGTTACCTACTTTCTCTGCTGCTTCCCACTTCTCCCGTGTTGTGGGTCTCGCCCTCTTCCGCTACGTAGCTAAAATGGCGGTCCTTGAAGGTGAGAATTACAGCGCGGGATCTCGTTGGCTATTGTAGGTTGTGGGCAGGGTGTAAGCTCCTATTGGGTCGAATTAGGTGTCAATTCAAAGGTCACAGTTCAGCAACCATTTTGGATCCAAACAGGATTAAATACGGTTACAATTAGGCTACATATTAGCCACATCTCCTGGCAAATATGAACTTACAGAGCAGCAGTCCTTGTGTCTTTATTTATTTAAATCTATGAATAGGCTATCATAGTTTTCAGTCACGTGACATTTGCGGAGGGCAAAACAACAGACCAACACAACGGCTCACGCTGCTACTCCCCATTAGACACGCCGCAAAAGCAGTTACATTTATTTGGATCACCTCTCAACTTAAGAAAAACAAAGTAAACATATGGACACAAACTGGAAGTGTTGGGCACTTCGGATCCATGCATTTCTATCGTTAAAAAGCGTCTGCCGCCGCTCGACTGCGGTAATGTTTACTTTTACCTTGTGGGGAATCCCTCACCTAACACAGCTCAGGCTTGTCTCTTCCTCGATTCGTGCATCAGAAAGTAGGCTACAACTACCATCCAGCATTTTGGCAATGCAAAAGTAACAAACTCATAGTGACAGTGTATCACTTGCTTCCTGGTTGGCAGCGGAAAATAACATCTTTTTTGCCCTCTAGGGGAGCGTTTTCCTTGGAATGTGACGTCACATGAAAACTAATAATAAAATACACACTAATAATGTCTTTTGGACTAGCCTAAAGGTTTTACTGGACTGGATCGTCTGGACCCTGTTTTTGTAGGATTAGCCTATAATGGATCGGTGGATTAACTGTGAGGCTTCAAAGGTGAGTGGCTTCAATTTTGATTGTAGTGGTTGGTCTGACAAAGGCGCTGATTGTAACCGCTGATAGTGGTGATAGTATCTTCAAATAGTTTGCATTGGTCGAATCACAAGGTTTTTAGAACTTTTTTTTATTTATTTTGTGCACATACCGAAAGCTCACCAACTACCCACCTCTACATTTTCATGTCAAGTATATTTAAATATTGCATTATTTACTCAAAAATGATGAATAAACTGAAGCAGTAGGCCTACCTATAAAATAACCAAAACATTTTAAATTTATTAAACAAGTAGGCTAACCTACAAACAATTAGATTTTTTGGCAACAACAAACAAACTGAACTGACTCCCCATTTCCCCCCACAATAAAAAACAAAACACATTTCTAACCTCTCCAACATTTCCATTTTAAACAGACGATTAGGCTATAACAGGGGAGGTGGGGGGGCTGGCATTCGCACTGGGATTAAGCGAACATTGATTTTTCATGAAGTTCCCCAATCTCCATCACCCTATTACCAGATACTTGAACCTCTAGGTACAGAGGCACCTGTCTTAACTTGGCAAGCTGATCGGCTATTTTTTTCCACAACACTTCCCTCATCTCATATGTTTTGTCCCCCTCCACCAGTACTTTGAATACCCCTGGCTTCTCCTTGATCTCCTCTCCCCCCAGGACACCAATAACTTCCTTCTTGTTTGTCTCCTGTAGGGAGGAAACGCACGTTAGTTTAACCATAAAAATTCTGCTGCTGGAACACAGATTTGTGTATCATAAAAAAAAAAACACCTACCGCCAGCACAGAAAAATTGGTACTTTGAAGACAGTAGCCATAACTCCCATGGCTCCCCTTCACATGTGTCACGGAGATCATGCAGCCAGTCTCCACGGGTAACAGGGCTGCCTCCCTCCATAAGTTGAGGGACACCCGCGTCTTGTCCTTACAAAAAAACATACATATAATGTTATGCTCACATAGCCTATTATATTTCCCTCAAATAAAAACCCAGGCTACCGAAAACATTCAACCATTATCCTATCAGTCAAACAGTGTAGCCTACATCCAGAATATTTTCACTTGAAACACAGTTTGGAGCCATGGGTTTGTATTATTTTTTTTACAATAATTTGCAAAGTAAAATTACTGTTTAGGCCTATTTGTCAATGGAGAATGGTGGCTTTTAGCTGTTTCAAGTTAAACTAAAACAATCGTAGGCTACTCTTTAACAAAAATGTCTCTGCAGGGTAGTTGCCATAATGTTGTCAGACACCTAACACTTTTTGAGCCTCTCTGTGGCAGAAATATGCACTTTTAGTGGTACTGAAGCTGCACTTTTGTGCACATGGGCTAACAGCCCATTTTCCGGCTGCCAGTTGCTGTGATCTCACTCAATGGCCCTACTGGACCAATTTCAAGAATTGATGTTCTCATTCATCACATAATAGATACAGGCCCTAAGTGGCCATCATTCAAACATTTACTCGTATAACGGGGTGATTTAACGAATGTTGTTTTACTGTGATAACTGGATAACTTTCGCGTGATCTCGAGATAACAAAAATGATAGTCTAGTAGTCTACAGGGGTTGGCCATGAAGTTTAGAAGCATGGCTCAGGGTTGACAATAATTTAATGTCCAAAAAGTGTGTTTAGCTACTTAAAATATTTACTTGTAGATTCATGCTTCAGTAACATTTTAAATGCAGGACTCGCTCTCTCTCTAGCTCACAGCACGCTTACAAGCGGTCTCACTATCCATGGTTCTGAAACACTTAAGCCTCCTCGCCTGCTCAATCCTTGACTCCCGTCATTTTAAAGCGACGTCAATTAAATATGACCTGTTGCACAGCTGCATCACCTGTCCACTGTTTGAGCTGTGGTCTCTGTCAGATGAGCAGACCAGCGTTTGGCACTAACTGCTTCAGATCATATCTTCACAATACAGAAACATGCCTGTCAACATTATAACACGTAGAAACATCTCGAGGTTCCAATAGACATTATAGCATCTGTTGAAAACAATCACAGATTACAGCAGCCTTATCATTCACTTCACAGAAACACAGTAACTTATTTTCTGTAAACAGGAAATCATTTCAGCCTTCAGCTCGAGCTGAGAGTTTCATCATCAGTTCCTTTACGAAATGACCCAGTAACATTTATCTCATATAGCCCCAATTAGCATAACAGCACTCTACTGTTGGAATGACACGTACAGACTACATACAAACACAGCAGATCAGGTCTGAATGCTCTGGTTCATATTACAGCCTAATAATTTGACTTCAGTAGCTTAGAGAGAAACTGTTTTGAGTAAAGCAGCGGTCGTCCTGATCAATGCTGAGCTCCGTCTGAGCGTCTAAACATGGATTATAGAAGCTAGGCTAAATGTTACATTTTGTTTTCTCTGCAGTTTTTTTCTGTCTGTCCTTTCAAGTTTATTACTGCAGGTTTTTCTGTATGTCCCACGACATTTGCCGTGACTTTACTGCACAAATGGAAACTGCAGCCTCTCTAATCATCAAAGTAAATTGTCAAAGAAAACATTCAAACTCTATCTCTAAATCTGAAAAAAATAATTATTTGGCGGGGGTGGGAGGATAATTTATGCGTAGGCCATCACTGCAAAATCAGCGAGAGCATTGAGCACTGATCTGCTATATTTCATTTTAGAATAATATTGCTCATGTAGTCTGCACGGGTCATTACAATAGTAGCCTATACTCCTGTTATGTTAGTTTTAAAAGGAACTGATGATGACACTCTCACCTCAGCTGAAATGATCTCCTGTTTACAGACAAAAGTTAGCCTACTGTGTTTCTGTGTAGAGAGAGATCAGGCTGCTGTAATCTGGGACAGTTTTCAACAGATGTTATAATGTCTATTGGAACCTTGAGATGTTTCTACGTGTTATAATGTTGACAGGCAAGTTTCTGGATTCTGAAGATCTGATCTGTAGCCTTTGGTGCCGACAGCTGGTCTGCTGCTCTGACAGAGACCACAGCTCAAACAGTGGACAGATGATGCAGCTGTGCAACAGCTCATATGTAATTGACGTCGCTTTAAAATGACGCTCCGAGGAAAGGACATCTCATTTCGCTAAACGACTCCTCTCTCCTTGCGCTCGCATCTCGGGTGGGAGAGACTAAGACGCGCCGCGAGGAGTCGAGGATCGAGGAAGCACAAATTTGAAATGAAAATGAGAGGCCCACTGACCTGAGCTTAGCTGACTTTAATCACATCATTGCAATACAGCCTATAGCTTAGCCTACCTGCTCCAAAGTCAGGCTGCAGAGGGGAACCGCATCTTTCCCCAGTTGGATCTTCTTAACTGGCAAGAGCTGAACAACAAAGATAATGCATATATGTCTATACACAGCCATATTCAGATAAGATAAGCATTACCTTTTGAATTAAATAAATGTTGAAAAATGTACTCACTTGCACCACCTCCCCTCAACTGTTATAAGCCCCTGTGTGCTTTTGCAGGACAAAGCGGTTGAGGTGGAGGTAGGTTGCAACATTTTTTGGGCTTCGCACCTCAGCCCCTCTACTACATGTATTGGGGCCGACTTGAAAAACTCCATCTCTTTGCTGATGTTGAGGGTATATGGCGGGGACCCGCCTCTCAGGGAATAGCCCCTCACCACATATTCCTGGTTGAGCTCCATTTTGTTAGACAAGGACTCATAAAATGTCACTTTGCATAAGGAATCCCCGTCAGTAATAATAATAATTTTGTTGTTTTTCACGACAGCAGCCTTTACCTCACCGCTGTCTTCAAACCGCCATGACAGCACCTTGCGCTGCTCCATCATAGCCACAGCCATTACATGCAAGGGTGGAGGCCTTGTATACGGTGTGTCAGGTTTTTTTTTGAGTGACCGTTTTTAGAGCCATTCTAAAATAAATAAACACAGAAAAAGTTATGTTAATGCACATAGTTACTTAAAGTAGGCTCAACTTAGGCTATGTGACATTAGACGGTATGCTACAAGCCTTTAGAGAGAGCGATTGAAACACTTTTCATGCCTATGCCTTGCCTACAGCAAGTAGACATCATTTTCAAAGATAACCTTAACCCTAAACACAGAATAATTTTTTATTGTGATAAAAACTCACGTGTGTTCCATCAACACCAGGTGCTATCTTTTAAAAATGGGGAACGGCTTCAGTATAAATTTAATTTTAAAATAAGCTGCGCATTGTTGAAACACAGAGGTCAGATGAAAGAAACACAACATAAAGGCTACATTTAGTCAGACTTGTAGCGTATGGGCTCGGAGTAAATTTCTTTGTTTCATTTATCTCGCGTTTCAGTCATCCTGCTCTCCCCTAACTGTGAATGTTCACATAAAAATGTAGCCTCAACTTTATATCTCTAAAACAGCCGATAAAATAGCAGCTACCTACAGGTAACACAACTTTAGCCCTTCACTTCCCCGGAGCCAGTTAGTCCAGTCACCCACACACACTAAAACAAGTTCTCACCAAGCGGCAACCTCCGGCTCTCACTTCCGATACCAATGTGGAAGTATCTGAAACTGTAATTCATCGAGTGGCCACTTGAGGCTGGCGGCAGAAGGAAGTCAATCTCCATTGACCCCCATGTTAAAAAGCCCAACTTTACTGTCAAAAAATGGTTTTAGTGCATATCGCTAAGTTTGCCCTTCGTGACATCTGTGAGGGGGGTGAATTTTTTTGTAACTCACCTGTTTAAATTATATTAAGCCTTAAAGTTCTGCATTATTAGGGGCGTGGCCACTTTGATTGACAGGCGCCATTAGCCGCTGCCACTGTTAGCACTCGGTCCGCCGTCTGTTAGCCTCACTCAGCTACACGGAGCTCTGAGGCTCAGCCTGTCGGAGTCTTTTGGACATTTCTACATGCAGACACCGGATGAATAATGGCAGGCTGTGCAGTTCATTGGAAAGAGAACCTCCAGGAAATTCGTGTTGTACTTGGTGAGTGAAATTCCTGTATTTTATTTATGTGTTAACATTTGACAGGTATCGCTGTCGGCATATAGCTTGTTAGCTTAAGGTTAGCTTGTTACGCTAATTAGCCATTAGTGTAAGTAACGTTAAGTAAGTTAGTGTGTTCTAACCGCAGCTTTTAATGAGTCAAAGACAAGTCAGCAAGAAGGGAGAAAGCCAAAATTAACTAATTAACTTTAGTGTTAGACATTAGGGTGATAATGCTTTGAAGTAAAGGCGTCTGTGTGAAGTTGTAAGTAAAGGCTCAGCTCTCAGTTAGCGGCCGTTATGTTAATGGTAACTTTTACTGACGGGCGATGTGAGATTTAGCTACGTCCTGTAACGGAATCACTGTTCAGTTAGATACTAGTCAGATACTATTATAAGTGGCTGCACATGATCCCGATGGACACAAAGGGTTTAAAGGCAGAGAGCCGAGAGGGGAGCGGCTGTGGAGTTCTGCCTGAAACTGTCACACCGAGGAGCACAGATGCCACTATTTGAGCTAGCTGTCTCTCCCGAGGAGAGCCATGCACCTCTAAGTGTAACTGTTACTGTTTAAAAACAATAACGTTATACTATTCTTTGTGGGGTTCATCAGTGGGGATGATTGATTCGAAGTACATATTAAAGGCAGTTTAGTCATCAATAAGTTATTACACTCAGTAGATGTAGCATTCCTTGAGATTCAGCAAACAATCTGATGTGATAACTGCGTTTGATCAGCGACGTTTCTGATAAGGATCATAAGAGGTGGATGCATAATTCGGCAGAACAGCTGTTGTAGGCTACCTGCAGAGATTTGCATCCACCTTTTTTGTCAGCATATAATGCGCGTTATGCCTGTGGACAGGTAGCTGGGCTGTAACTAGGGCAATGGTTTAGTTAAGGCGAGAAATTAGGTGTGTGCGAGAGCCACCTCTGAGTTTGTTTGGTGGGTTAGAATTTGCCAAAAAAGTTAGTACAGTTCAATAAGAAATATAAAATAAGATCCTTATAATAAACATTCAATAAGATCTGACTTAAGTAATTAGCAGAAAACCGTATATTGCACATATTAGGAAACAGTGTATTTCACATTGCCACCTCTAATTGCTGTCACATTCCAGAGAGGTTATCATGCTGAGGCGATCTCAGAGTTCATTTGCTTTATGGCTCTTTGAAAGAAGCGGCTTAATTGTCTACCCATTGTTGTCTTTACAGGTGCCAGAGGAGGTGATTGTAGAACCCTCCAGATGTGATTAGCTGTGTCTAGCTCTTCAAGAGAGAACAGCTACAGCTCTTCAGCTCCTGCTTTTCTTTGTACTCCCAACACCTGAACACTATGGATGTGAAATTATGACACTGGGTTCTTATCAACAGATTCTATCATTATAATAACTCAACACATTTCAAGTCATACAAAACTACTTTTACATTTGTAACCTTTTAATATCGATGTTTTCATGAATGCAAGACAAGAGTTTAATTTATTAAACTATTGCTTGTGTATTAGGAATACTTTGTTATAAAGTGTATCAGACTAATTATACATAATAAAATCATTATTCATTCATCATCAGTTTCATATTATTATATATAATTTTAAATAGTCTGATCTAAACTTAATATTATAGTTAACAGCTGTAAATGAAAATATTAAGATGTTATTTAGGCTAACATTTTGCATATATGTTAGTAGAAAGTAAAAAATGAAAGGTTGATGTTATATACTGTTTTATTTTGACATTTCTTTAATAGACAAATGTGACATTGACTGAGAAGTTACTCTGTAGTGAAAAACAAAGAATTATCTGCACACTGCATAGTTTTGAAGCCCTGTAGGAGGTGTCATTTATTGCGACCTCTGAGAAGGTCTTGTGTGGTTTACATTGTATAGACTCACCTATTTACTACATGGGCATTCAGTCAGCTCTGAGACCTCAGAGTTTGCAAGGTCACAATAAAAACCACCTAGTGGGATTCATAATTACTCTGTGCAGATCATTCTTTGTTTCTGTGTTTACACTAGATTTATATCAGAGCAGCAAACAAGGCACTCTTCAGAAACTTCAGGCTCTGTTATACAGTATATGGGTACTAGGTGTATGGCTCCTTATTTATCTTCAAGTATATACTAGACTGATGTTCTTTAGCAAGAGTTCAGTTTTAATGTTTCATGTTTTATCTGTGGTATACGATTAGCTTTTCAGTAAGTAGTAAAGACAGGGAGTGCTAATATATATAGAATTTATTACAAGTGAACCATAAACTATATCTTTTTTTAAATGGATCTATGATACAAATATGGACAATATTTAAAACTCAAAGTAAACAGAAGGAGAAAATACCTTTCCACGTCAGTCCACGCCAAAGGATACAGACTTACACGACAATAACAAGGCTTCCAGGTCTCTGCAGCTCTCTGGCACCAGGTGGGACATGTGATCCACAGTGTGACAGTATGACCACAATATTCTATTTATTAATTTTCTAATGTAATTTAATTCAAAAAGTGAATCTTTGATATATTCTAGATTCATTACACAAAGCGAAGCATTTCAAACCCTTTTTGCTTTCATCTTGATCATTAGGGTTTACATTTACTCATTTTTTTTTTTTTACTCATTTTTTTACAGCTCATGGAAATAAAAACTCCACTATCTCAAAATGTATAAACATTTTAGAATAAAAATACATTTCTGTATCTTAAATTATACAGAAATAACTGGAGAAGAGCTCTCTAATCAGCTAACTAACTCTCTCAGTCTGGTTCTGATGCTCACAATGAACTTTTCCTCAGTATTCTAATTTTTTGAGATGGTCCTCTAAAAGATGCCTCAGTATTTTAATGTTGACAGCACTATTATGTCACATAAGTGGGAGAAAATGGAACAAGGGAGACTCTTTAAATGTTTTTGTGTTGTCCTTTTAAGACAGACAATTTTATATCAGCTGTCAAATGTCCAGTAGCCAAGACTAGCAACATTATTTTAGACTCAAAGTTTAAGCTTTCAGTCGCAGACGTGGAGGCACCAGAACCTCAACAACAATTCAATTCAATTCAATTAAATTTTATTTATATAGCGCCAAATCACAACAACAGTTATCTCACAGCGCTTTTCATAAAAGAGCAGGTCTAGACCGTACTCTGTGATGTTATTTACAGAAGCCAGTTCCCACCAAGAGCAAGCACTAGGCGACAGAGGCAAGGAAAAACTTCCTTTTAAGAGGCAGAAACCTCGAGCAGAACCATGGCTCAGGGTGGGCGGCCATCTGCCTCGACCGGTTGGGGTGAGAGAGAGAGAGAGAGAGAGAGAGAGAGAGAGAGAGAGAGAGAGAGAGAGAGATGTAAGGAGAGAGAGATGTAAGGAGAGAGAGAGAGGGGAGGGAGGCAGCCTACACAATATACACACAGAGGTACACACAGTGAAGGTAATGTTGCTATAGACTAAATGAAAAATGGTACAGATATTTATAATAGTGTTAATGGTAACCATCGTAATGTTCAAATCACAATCTTGTGACAAATATAAAAAGTACCTTTCTTTCGCAAGTGTCCTATTCCAGACAATAATCCCACACAGCCCTGCCGACAGCAGCAGCGTTACTCAAAATAGCAGTGTGGGGAATTAATTAACATGATAGCAGCCATGGCTAACTTAACGTTTTACAAGATATACAGCTTCCATCATGTAACTGAGGACTCTACCGCTAGCTTATTACGTTTATTACAACATACTGAGGTGACGTCCAAATAAACGACTCGTAACCAACGATATGTAAATTGATTTGCTTGAAATTGTTGTTTGAGCTGTAACGTTAAGTAAAATTAAGGTAATTAATAACTGATTCATAGTTAACGTTATCGTTAAGTTAACTGTTAATGTTGGTCCCAACAAAATCTAACTTTAGTGTTGCAAAATAATGTTAATGTTACCACATTTATATATTAAAATGCATTTAAAACCTTGTGAAGTATAATGTCAATAACAGATATGTGAGTTATTTTAATATTTTCCGGTGTCTTACCTTGACTGTAACTGATAATGTCGGTAAACTGGTAACAACCAGCCCCAGGTTCCAACCTCCACCGTACAGCACTGCAGAGTAGCATGTAGCATTAGCTCCTTAGCATGAACTAACTCAGTCATGTCGAGCTAGGCGGGAGTGGTTTCAGCAACACGTCACCTCAGCTCCACCTACGACCCGCCTCTTTGCCCATTTTTGGTTATCCGACCCAGTATAGTCAACTTTTGAAAGAATTTTCGGAATTTCCACACACATTCAACCGGAATTTCCTTTTAGCTTAATCTATAAACTCATAACTATTAGGCTATAGGTTATCAGTCAAAGCTAGCAGTTGTGTTTTAAACAATAGCCTAGCCTGAAACGGACATAGACTACAGACAATGAGCTATTTCCGTATTTAAAATAAAGATATATGAACAAAAACATTTTAGGGCACATACCCTTAATATTAGACACAATTAGCCTATCTGTTAGTTGTCATATATAAAGAAATAGCAGCCTACGACCTTTTTGAAAAGAAAAAAAAATACACCCACCTCTTGTGTTTCTCTGGTATGCAAATGTTATTGTCAAAATGGCACAGCTGACAAAGAGAGCTCGAAAGTTCCCGCCACAGCGACTTTGAAGTCCGTCTGCTCAGTTCCTGATCGATCTATCTATCCGTCTCTGTCTGTCTTTCTATGTAGCCTGTCTGTCTGTCTGTAAAGTAGGCCTACAGAGAAGAGAGAGCTGTAGACATAGCCTAAAGACTTGTTTCTGTAAATAAATGCTCATTTGTCTGTAATCACTGATTTTTTTTTCTTTCTATATTTTTACCATGTTGTTGTTGAAATATTAAATAAGCTAATGTTAATAAACTAGTAGGCTAATTGTGTTTGCAACTACTTGTTTCTAAATTGAAATTTTCAAGTAGCCTATAATTTTTTTATAATATTAAAATACCCTCTCTCCTCCTATCACTTCCTGCAGGTTTTCTGGCTCTGGAGCTGTGGAGTCTGGATCTGTGGCTGCGGGTCACCTGCTGCCCCCGTGTTCCTGCTCGACACCCTCTGCTGCAACGACTATTGTTACTAGTCCTATTGTTATTATAATCATTAACATTACGACTGTTACCATTAACACTACTATAAATATCTGTACCATTCTTCATTTAGTCTATAGCAACATCAACTTTACTGTCTGTACCTCTGTGTGTATATTGTGTAGGCTGCCACCCTCCCCTCTCTCTCCTTCCATCCCTCTCTTTTTCTCTGTTCCTCTCTTGCCCCCCCCCCCCCCCCCCTCTCTCTCTCTCTCCTTCACCCCCAACCGGTCGAGGCAGATGGCCGCCCACCCTGAGCCATGGTTCTGCTCGAGGTTTCTGCCTCTTAAAAGGAAGTTTTTCCTTGCCTCTGTCGCCTAGTGCTTCTCTTGGTGGGAATTGTTGGGTCTCAGTGAATAATATCACAAAGAGTATGGTCTAGACCTGCTCTATATGAAAAGCGCAATGAGATAACTGCTGTTATTAATTGGAGCTATATAAATAAAATAAAATAGAATTAAATAACACTAATCCGCGCACAAATTAGAATATTTAAAAGGAGTATTAAATGATGATTCAAATCAACAGTAATTTCTTATACTTAGCTCTATTAAAATATTTACATATCTACATTAATAAATGCCTCTTGTATCAGTAAGACCTCCATAGACCCATAAAATATTCATCTCTCTGTCTATTAAAGATACTGTATTGTTTTATAATTGGTCTTAAATAAGGGGAGATGCGTAATTGGCATAATGAAAAGCACCCATGCACAAATGTATTACCTCAAGGATGTGAAGCATAGCTTCACTTGCATGTCCTAACTTCTTTGGTGGAGCCAGGGGTGATGGGAACATATCTGGTAAAGCCTTCATCATGGTGATTGAGTGCTTCACTGAGAAAAAATAAAATAAGTCTCATTTGACTTACTTGAGCCAGTTACTTAAACAAATATCAATACTTTCATGGGATCCTCCGTTGTCAACAGACCCAGTAATTACCTTTGTCCAGCATTGGTGACTTCATGACTTTTTTATACACTCCAAAAAACTGTGCCTTGTCATAAAAGGCCTCCCAGCGGGTCCTCAGCTCAGGTATGAAGTCAGAGTTCCCTGATCAAGGATCCGCTGGAGTTTATCCATTATCTGAAACACACAGACAGACAAAGACGGAGAGTACAAAAATAAATAATAAAATCTATAATCAGTTTTAAAAAGGTTCCATTTTGTACTAGAACCAATTCTTCTCTATGGTAGTAAAATGTGGAGACCAAAACTAATAATGAATTTAACAAATTGGAGAAAACCATCATAGAATCTTTCCAGCAGGTTCTGTAAGAACATCCTGCAAGTCCAGAGAAACAATACAATACATACAGAGCACAACGTGGCCAACATGCCCTCACAATACAAATGCTACAAAATCATCACCTAGAAACACCATCACACAGCCCTAAATTGCAAAGAGCTAAACCCAGAGACGAGTCCCAGCTGTTCCTGAGGTTCCCTCCAGAAAACCCAACATGTTCCAGACAGTCTCAGGACAGCGTCAACAATCAAAACCAAAATATATTGCATGTTGGAAGTAAACAACCAAAGAGTAAAGACTGTAACTTACAATTGCTATCTGACTCTCAAAAGAGAATACACTCACTAATTACCTGACCGCAATAAAACCTCCTACATTAAGAAAAGTCTTGACAATGTACCAACTCAGTGAACACAGACTCGCCATAGAAAAGGGTCGTTATAGACGGCCGCCAGAGGAGGAGACACTCTGCTTCCAGGGTGTAGAGGTAGAGACAGAGCTAAACTTTCTCACCTCATGTCCCATTTTAAGCCAATTACCCTTACCCTAACCATCACAGGGTGTGTGCCTAAGTTCTATTTCGTATAGGCTTCGCCCTCTAAGGCTATCGCTATTGGGTTTACCCCTTCCGTGCACTGGCGCAGCACTGAGAATTTTAGTCTACGCCCACCCACAGCGTGGGCCCCTCCTACGTCCGCACCTTGTATATATACAACGGTGAGACCCTGCCTTCGGCTCCCATTTTTCTTCAGCATTGAGCTGTCTAAAGAGCAGAAGATTTGTCTAAAGAGCAAAGATTTTCCAGCCGGAAAACAAGAAGAACGATGTCTTCCAGCAAGCCGGCCAGAACAGGGCGAGTCTGCCACACGGGCTACATCGTGCTGGGTGATCTCCGTCCCTGCAGCGAGGCGTGCCTCGGACCGGAGCACACCTGCTCTCGGTTCGCACTGCCCGTTCTGCGCCCTTCTCCCCCCTGAAGAGTGGCGGCGTCGGGCGGATAGCCTTCCCGTTCAGAACGAGGAGGTGTGGCGGTCCACCCGCTCTCTGGACAAAGCCCTTGATCTGCTGTTGACGGAAGAGCGGGAGTTGGATGGCTCCACTTTTCCCATTCACGGGTCTCCGAGCGGCTCCGAGCTTTCCCTGTTCCGACCGCCGACGATGGCGGCCTCGACGCTACTAGGTTACCGCGGCAAGGTAAGCTAACAGGGAGCTAATGTTGAGCTAACGGATAGCTAATGTGACGCTCACATGCGGTCTGCCTGGATCAGCCGACCAGGGAGACCCCGTGTACCCATGTTGCTCCACATTAGCTGTGGCTAATGACATTTAGTAACCAGTTTCCTTGCTGCTGGCCGACCCTCGTTGGTCAGAGTGGACCCCTGGTAAGCTATGGGTTAAAAAAAAGCTGTGTGAAATCTTGTTGCTCCTTTTGTGGAAGTTGTTGAACAAATGCTGTCTGTCCCTGTCTCAGTCGAACCAGCCACACCAAGCACACATTTCCCACAGCTGCCAAGTGGCTAATCTGCAGCTTGAAGCTCAAAGCAACAAGCAATACACTCTGTTCACGATCAGAGGTCCCTTCACACACCCCTCCCCACAGAAACTATATGAGCCCACGACAGAGGACATTCACTTCGTGTGGACAGAACATATATACACCCAGTACAGATATTTTTCTGACGAAGAAATCTGCCGGGCAGTGTGTGATGCTTTTGACATTATGCACGTTCCCCTGGAAGTGCCCGGCTGTGAGCTCGTGCATAATCACGGCATCAATGGCACAGTCCTTATGTGCGTCCAAGGGTTCCCCCTTGGTTCACAGAAGCCAGGCTGTGTCAAATGAGCCTCCTGGATCGCCTGCAGTTTTCATACTTGGCGGTGATTTTGGTGGCCCCGGAGCGCACCAGCGCGTCCTTGTCTCCCTGTCTACAGCGGCTGCTGGCGGGGCAGCCGTGGAAACTCCGCTGGAGGGGGGATGCTCTCTCTCAGGCGGGGGATGCGATCAGGAGTTACCTGCTCCTCGGCCAGCCTCTCTGGGTCTGGCCGCTGAGGGGTGCGAAGGCACAGGCCGGTGACGTGGCCTGTTGCCCCGCAGTGGGATTTGACGCTGGTTTTACGCGTGTTAACCCAAGCCCCGTTAGAGCCTTTGGAGACGGCGGACCTGGGATTCCATTCGGCTAAGGTCGCCTTGCTCCTGGCTCTGGCATCGGTCAAGAGGGTCAGTGATCTGGCTGCCCTCTCTGTGGCTCCGTCGTGTCTCAGGATTCAGGGAACGGCAGCTCTGCTATCCTGCGCCCTAACCCAACGTTCATGCCTAAAAGCATTACGAGCTCCTTTCGGTCGCGGGTCATCACCCTCTCGTGTTTTTTTCCTCCCCCCCATTGGTCGGCGGAGGACGCCATGTCCCACCTCCTCTGCCCGGTGCGAGCGCTGTCCTGCTATGTGGCGCCGTTCTCAGCGTCTGTTTGTGCTCTACAGGAAGCGGTCCAAGGGACCTCCCCTGTCGGTGCAGCGCCTGTCTCACTGGCTGTGCGATGCCATTTCCCAGGCTTACGTGTCTGCTGGGGAGTCTCCCCCAGATGGCATCAGAGTGCACTCCACGAGGGGTGTCTCCTCCTCAGTGGCGTTGCACGGTGGGATGACAGTGGACGGCATCTGCACGGCAGCCTCCTGCTCTTTCGTCAATTTCTACTTACGTGATGTCTCCCATCTCTCTCAGACTCACTCAGTACTGAGTGTTTTGGCTGAGTGATCCTTCTTGTGAGTGTGCGGTGCGTCCTCTCCCACTGGACGGTGTGGGGGGGTGGCCGCTACTTATGTGGCCCTGCCTTGTGCGTAGCTGCGGGGCCCCCCACCCAGTTTCCCAACTTACGCATGGGTCGGCCCTCGGCCTCCCATGCTGCGCCATCGGTGCTCGCACGCACGCCGACACCAGTGCCGCAGTCAGCGGGTGACTGGGTGGCTCATTATGGCTCTGGGCAGGTGAGTTGTTCTTGGTGGTACCGTATGGGCCAGTGAGGCGTTGACTCATCCTGCTTCGCCTCTAACCCAGTAGCGATAGCCTTAGAGGGCGAAATAGAACGGGAGTTACGTAATGTAACCCGGATTCTATGAGTATAGGCGCAGCCCTCTAAGTTGTAGGCCTCACTGGACCTTGGTTCTCAGTGCTGAAGAAAAGGCATTTGGGAGCCGAAGGCTGGGTCTCAACGCTGAAATTCTCAGTGCTGCGCAGGTGCGTGGAAGGGGTAAACCCAATAGCAATAGCCTTAGAGGGCGAAGCCTATACTCATAGAATCCGAATTACAGTACGTAACCCCCGTTATTGATTATATGCATGTCGACCGGTGTTTTAACCCTACAGCTGCGCACGTTGGCCGTGCTAGCAGACAGGGTTAACCTCCTTCATATTGCTGTACATTTCCACCACCAATCCACTAGATGGCGCTGTCGCAAAAGTACTACGTTCCTAGAACTGCGGTCCCAGGATAGAGAGCCTAAGTCACTCGCTTCCGCTTCCGGACCATGGGATCTTATTTCGGAAAAAATATGTACAGTAGTCAATGGCGAGAGACAACTTATCTTTTATCCCATTAGAATTGAGCCCTGAATTACACATATGATGTCAATTTAAAATATAATTTTGCAAGTCAAGAAAGTTTGTCGTAGAATAATTAAGTTACATGTCATTTTGTGTGAAAACCGTTCAAAGAACTACATCTCTTGTCTCACACAATATACGTCACCAACATGTTAGCACGGTAAAGCTAGCTAACGTTCGTTGCTTGGTTGCTCCTAGCTGGATAACTTAGCTATGTTCCATGCAGAAATATATCTCACCTGATGTGTTTAATCCAACGACGCCTTGTCCTTTTATCACATCATCCTATCATATCAAGTCCTTTGACGTTAGCTTCAGAAACGTTAGCTTCAGTCATTGAGAGAGACAGTTACGACGTCACATACGCGACTTTTAGGTTTGTGGTCTTTGTAATTACGGATTTTCACAGTCTTATACCTCAACAGTTTTATATCAAAGTGCAACTTTTAAATTGACAAACATCATATATTCAGGGCAAAATTCAAACGGGATCAAAATATTTGTTGTCCCTCGCCATTGACTACTGTACGATATTTTTCGGAAATAAGGTCCCATGGTGGTCCACCGGAAGGGGAGGGACTTAGGCTCTCTATTGCGGGGGTCCTGAAACTGCAGCCTCCGGTACTATTGTTTATTTGATACACATTATAGCAATGAGTGCAGTGGTAACATCAGATCCTATTTACGCTGGGGAGAGGGTAGTTCGTCCGAAAGCTGGCCGCTGTATGTGTACATGATGTAATAGTCTACGTGGGTTATGGAGCTTGATTTGGCTGTGAGGGTGACTCTGACCAGAGTTCACTCAGTGTCGGAGTGAAAGTGGCGAGGGTCTAGTTTCAGAAAGGCCCCCAGTAATAAACAAACAGAACGGAAGTTAACGCATCACCATGGCAATGTGTCTGATGAAAGCATCTGTATAATATTGGTGAAGGTTAAAAAGGCAGTCTTTTAATTTCACTTTTTTGGGCATCAAAGAATAAGATAATTTTTTTTCTTTATCAATGAAGAAAAATAACTGTTTTCATCTTCATGTAATAATAATAATAATAATAATCCTTATTTGTAGAGCACTTTTCAAAAACAAGTTACAAAGTGCTTTAACAAGTGTAAAGAATAATACAAAAAAAACAAGATAAGAGCATGAAAAATTAATATAAAATTAGTAAAATACAATAAAATGAAAGGGATAAAATGCAGTCAAATAAGATCGGGAAAAGCTCTCCTATAAAAGTATGTTTTAAGAAGGGACTTAAAAGAGTTCACTGACTCAGCCGACCTGATTTCCTCGGGCAGGCTGTTCCAGAGCCTCGGGGCCCTGACAGCAAACGCTCTGTCCCCTTTAGTTTTCAGTCGAGACTCTGGAACAGACAGCAGACCTCTGCCCGAGGATCTCAAGGTACATGCTGGTGCGTATGGGACTAAAAGGTCAGAAATATAACAAGGTGAGAGGCCATGAAGAGCTTTAAAAGTGATCAATAAAATTTTAAAGTCAATTCTAAAACATACTGGGAGCCAGTGTAATGAAGCTAAAATAGGAGTAATGTGGTCATATTTCTTTGTTCTGGTTAAAAGCCTGGCAGCTGAGTTCTGGACAGTCTGGAGTCGATCAATAGATTTTTGGGTTAAACAGGTGAAAAGGCTGTTGCAATAATCCAGGCGTGATGAGATGAAGGCGTGTAAAATGGTCTCGGTGTCCTTAAAAGTTAACATAGATGGAATTTTTGCTATATTTCTAAGTTGATAAAAACATGATTGAACAAGTTTTGTGGTGTGGTGCTCAAAATTTTAATTACTATCAAACCAAACACCAAGGTTCTTTGCCACAGGCTTAATGTGATTTACTAGGGAACCATCTGCCATCTGCTGAGACCCGATGACCAGGATTTCTGTTTTGTCTGAGTTCAGCTGGAGGACATTATTTGACATCCATTTTTTAACTTCACAAAGGCAGTCGGTAAGTGAACTCAGCATTCCAGGGTCTGTGGATCTGACGGGCAAGTATATTTGTGTGTCATCAGCATAAATATGAAAAGAAATGCCATGTTTATGGATAATATGTCCAAGGGGAAGCAGATACAAGGAAAACAAAATGGGTCCTAAGACCGACCCCTGAGGCACACCATATTTAACTGGACAGAATGAGGAGACATAGTTGTTTACAGACACGCAAAACTTCCTATTTGACAGGTAGGATGAAAACCATTCTAGGGCAGTACCAGAGATCCCCACCCAGTGCCTCAGTCTGTCTAACATGATGTTGTGATCAATGGTGTCAAAAGCAGCGCTAAGGTCCAGGAGTACCAGGACTGAGCACATGCCATCATCAGCAGACATTAAAAGGTCATTGGTGACTTTAAGCAGGGCAGTCTCAGTGCTGTGGTACTTCCTAAAACCAGACTGAAACTTTTCAAATATTTTGTTATTTTCCAGTACAGTGAGCAGCTGTTTGGACACAATTCTTTCTAGAATCTTTGCAATAAAAGGCAGTTTTGAAATTGGTCTAAAATTATGTGGGAGGGAGGGATCTAAACCAGGTTTCTTTAAAAGTGGGTTTACGCAAGCCGTTTTAAAATAATCAGGGACACAACCATTAGATAGGGAGCTGTTGAAAACAGAGATCAAATGGGGCCCAACAGAATCTATTACTTTCAGTAAAAATTTTGTAGGTATTACATCAAGTGGGCTGGAGGACACTTTCATTTGTGATACTGTTTTTAAAAGCTCAGACAAGTCGATGGGATAAAACTGGTTAAAACTCTCTTGTTGCTGGTGAGGAACCTCTGAGTAAGAGGCCGGGGGGTAATAGAGGCTCTGATTGACACCACCTTATTGGTAAAATAAGATAAAAACAATTCACAGTCATCATTACTTCCAGCTGAGGCACAAGGAGGGGTTGGGTTTACCAGCTGATCCACAGTCTTAAACAGAAACCTGGGATTGTGTTTATGTGTAGTAATGAGTTCAGAAAAATAGTGTGTTCTCGCATCCTTAACCATGTTATTGTAGTTAATTAATAAATCCTTCAGACTGAGGTAATGGACTTGGAGACTGGATTTTTCCCTCTGCGCTCTGCTTTCCTGCATTCCCTTTTTAGGCTGCGAATGCTGTCATTTATCCAGGGTTGCTTACTAGCTTTAGACGTAGGCCTAACCTTTAGAGGAGCAGTAATATTTAGTGACGACAAGCAGATATGATTGAAGTGATTGACCAGATTGTTGGTGTTGGAATCAGACAGGTGTTGGCTTTGGCTCTGAAAGAATGCACAAAACTTTGAAACACTTTGTTCATTAAAGATGCAAGAACACACGGAGCTTGGTGAGGCGGCATGAGTAACAGGCGAATCGCAGCTAAAAACAATACATCTGTGGTCAGATATGGTCATGTCCACTAATTCCACAGAGGAAATGCTGACACCCAGGGTAAAAACCAAGTCCAGTGTATGACCACGGTTATGTGTTTGCCCTTTGACATGTTGTTTGAAGTTAAAAGAAGTGGCCATATTTAAAAAGTCAGTTGCATTAACATTGTTGGGGTCATCAACATGAATATTAAAATCGCCACAAAGAACAATTCTGTCATAATTTAAAACCAGAGTAGATAAAAATTCAGGAAGTTCTGATAAAAATCCTCCAGGCGGTTTTGGGGGGCGATAAATTATAACAAATATGATAGGTTGCAGCCCTCCAACTTTAAGAGTGAGAACTTCAAAGGAGTCAAATTCATCACAGCGTACTTGATGACATTTTAAATTTTCCCTATACACGCTCACTAGCCCACCACCACGACCACTGACCCTCGGTTGACTAAAACAATCATATTGAGGCGGACACAGTTCAGCTAGCTGGCTATAGTCATTCATTTGCAACCAGGATTCAGTTAAAAACATAAAATCTAGATTTGCAGACAAGATAAAATCATTTAAGATAAAATGAACAAGAGAACAAAAAAGGGGGGATTCTGTAAATTGCACAAACTAGTAGTAGTTGTCTGTCTGAGGATAATTTAAAGAAGGACATCTTGGAATATTGCTAGTTAGTAAATACAAAAATGAATGTCACTACAGATATTACACACAAAGTGAAACATCTGTGATAAATAAGTTTTTTACACAAACTGAAACTGCAGCCTCCGGTACATTACAATGCTTGGCCCATTGTTGCATATACCTCGAGATATTTCGGGACTAAGAATGCCTTTATGATGATTAAGAAGGTACAGACCTTCTGTCAACACTAGTAATGGTTAATATCTGTCATAAGCACTAAATCTCCTCAGAAATCATTGAGATGACTAATAGTATCCCACTTCTTTACTTTGCAAGGTGCGTACAGCAGCCATTTTCAGCACATGGTGTAGAAAAGTCAGAAACCCACATATCTGAATTTTTGTTTTTACAGTTTTTTTATTGTATTTGATTTCCCACTTCAATATGAACACAGAAAAACGAAAAAAAAAAAATTTTTTTTTTTTTTGATGCCCACAAAATCTTGACCTTGATTCTGTGTTTTTGTTTTCTAGATGGAAAAAGATTGTTGAATAATGGGACAATATACAGACAAAACTCATACTGTCCATAAGCTATATGATAATTTTTTCTATAATGACTCTTATGGGAAAACCTGGGTTGATGTGAAAATACTGAATAATAATTAGGAACAAAATACTTTATTAGCTCTATTGGTTAAACTAAATACAATTTCAAATACCCTGTTTCTTTGATATGTGGTACACAGCATAACATTCAACCCGATCGGCTTCTAGCCAACTCCAGCATCTCTGATCAGCAAGTCCATACACCTGACGCAGATTAAGGGCAAAGGAGCATTGACCAACATGAAGCTGTCGCAGTGCAACAAGTAAGTTACTTGGTTGGTGGCAATCTACTGAAATTTACCTTAAAGTACTTATATACTGATAACATTCAGAGTCAGTCTTAACAACCACTTCTCCTGGCACAAACATTATACTTTTCATGAACTAGTAATGTCTTATCTGTACATGTCCAGGATACTACACTCAATGTCCAGTTTGTTTTAGGATCTGACAACACATGCCACTGCTTTTGTGATAAATGCCAGAGCCAAGCATCGTCTGTCACAGGTAAGACACTTTTTCTGAACACAGCATTTGGTTAGTTAGGCCCACATTATGCAAAGCATTTTGTAGTGGTTCAGTGATGGTTGAGTTAATTCTTAATGCTGGGTTGTCCACCTGACCCTAATGTTGTTGATCCCTTATGTAAGCAAAATCTGTAAGTATCCATGTAAGTGTATTTCAACCTCTATGATTGACATCACCTCTCTCTCCCTCTCCTTCTCTTTTCCAGAAAAGCCTGGATGATGTTGCTGGGGTACAGCAGTATCAGTCATCACTATTGGACAACCTCAGGAAGCAGATAGAAGGACTGCTAACGAAGCAAGGATGCACAACAGGTCAACTTGAAAAAGATGCAATGGACATATTTGACAATTTCGTTGACCCGTTTGCTGGCATTGCAACGACATTTCGACTGGACAGTGTTATTAGGAAGCAGTTTAGCTGTTTGGACGCAGAGGAAATTCCAGTTGCTCGAACCATATGCAATAAGAAATGTGGAGGGTCAAAAGACTTTTTCATCAAAGACAGAGTATTTCATTATATACTATAAGTCAAAAGTCTAGAACAGTTCTTATCACACCCAAGGATTTTGACTATGGTTGAAAATGGACCCCAGAGGTGCAGGGAGGGTTTTTTTCATGACATTGTTGATGGTGCTCTTCTAAAATCACATCCCTTATTTTCAGAGAAACCCAATGCATTGCAGATTGTTCTGTACACAGAAGAAATAGAGATCTGTAATCCACTCGGATCCTTTGCATCAAAAAACAAGTTGTTAATGGTGTACTATACACTGGGAAATATAAATCCAAACAACAGGTCTAAACTGGCTGTCATCAGGCTACTTGCCATGGCTAGATCAGTAGACCTCCGTCAATCTGGTGTAGATGTAATATTGGATAGAATCAAGGAAGACATGGATGCATTGTACAGTGGGGTTAAAATGCAAACTATTAATGGAGAGGAAACTATATATGGTCTCTCTCTGTGGACACACCCAGGCATGACATGATCTAGCAGGATTCAAAGAGGGTGTGGGATTTGCTTACAGTAAGTGCAGACACTGTGAGTGTTCTTTTGAGGACATGCAGTCACACTTCAATGAGAATACATATACTAAAAGGACATTGGAGAAGCATGTCAGACAGTGTGATGAAATAGAAAAGGCAAACACGGACATGCTTCGCAACAGCCTGAGAACAACATATGGGATCAACAGAAGGAGCAAGTTAGTTGAATTCCCAGCCTTTGATATTATACAACAAACTCTGCAAGACATTATCCATGTAATTCTGGAGGGCATAGCCCCATTGGAAATCAAATGTGTTTTAAATCATCTTGTTCAGTCAGGACAGATTGATCTGGAGTCTGTGAATTCTTGGCTTCCCTTATTCCCCTCTAGATGTTAAAGATCGGCCATCCCCAATTTCTGTTAGTACACTAACATCTAGTGACGGTAAACTGAAACAGTCATCTGGGCAAATGCTTGTCCTGTTAAAGATATTGCCATTTGTTTGGAAGAGTTTGGAAGTCAATGCATATATACAATTGATAATTGAGCTAATAGAGATTGTACAGATAGTATTTGCACCTGTTCTTACCATTGCGATCTAGTTTGAAGTTACTCATTGAAAATCATTTGAAGCCTTGGAAGGAGCTTTTTCCAGACCACAATGTTACACCTAAACAACATTATATGATACATTTACCATCACAGATAAAATCATTGGGTCCAATGGTTAGATATATGTGTACGCGGTTCGAATCTAAGCATTGTTTCTTTAAACAATGGGCTTCCAAGCTCCAAGCAAAAATATTTGCAAGTCTTTGATTAATCAGAACCAAATATATGAAAGCTGCCAAAATGTTGACAGTTCACAGCACCCAATTTTTTCAAATGAAAGGGAGATGGGACCTGTATGTGAGGTTAAAGATCTACAATATTTATGTGGAAAATTGAGGGACTTCCTAGGTTTCAATGAAATAAATCATGCTGTATCAATCAAATGGCTTGTGATAAATGGTAATAAATACATAACTCAGAAGTCCATGATCTTTGTCAAAGTACTGTATGGTAATATGCCAGCATTTGGACTAGTCAAAAACATATTTCTGGTCGATTCTAAGCTTTATTGTTTTGAATATCAACCATTCCAAACTGCTTTGATAGACATTTCATGGCTTATCAGGTTGAGGTCCCACACCTTGCACAGGCCACTGAGTTAGTGGATGTAGAAAGGCTGGTTGATTTTACATCTTATTACACAGTAAGCAACAAGTGCCAAACTTATGTACTAGTAAAATATCATCTTGAGGATGTACTGTAATAGAATTGCGCAACAGACGCACTTCAAAGAAGGTCAGATGGTGTCAAAAGAGGGAGGGAAGTTTTCCTCCCCAAGAGTTGACCTTTTCACATGTAAAAACCAGAGACATCGCCTGGTGTTTGGTAAGGACCGAAAGAGACTCCATCAGACAATGCATCGCTTAAGGATTGTATATTCAAAGAGCCTTAGTGAACCTTTCTAGCCGTAAAGGTGTCACTAAAGACAGTCCACAGGACAGGAAAAGGGGCTATCTGACCCCTTTCTCCCTCCCGCAGGTCACCTCCGGCCTCAATCTGACTATTTTCTCTCCACAGAACGGCTGAGCCATAAACCATCATTTCATTCTCTGATAACCGATGCGATAAGCCAGGAATGCAAAGAAAAGAGACCATAACAACCCCTGTTTCTCGAACCAAGCAAGGTTCCATTATAACTGTGTTTGTTCTGTTTAAATAATAACCTTGCTAAGTGAGCAGCGGCGTTTGCCTCTGAGTTTAGTAAGTAATGACCCTGTTGTTATCCTTTTAGTGATGTTTGAAAACTAGCAGACCCATAAGAAAGTAATCTTGAAGAAGTTCCCTAACCTCTTTCTGTTTTGTCTTAATTCATCCCTGTTACTCCCTAGTAATCACTGTCTGTTCAGTATTAACTAATGCTTTAGTTAAATGTTTCATATACAATTTCCTACTAAAATATCCATTGATACGCTCGTGCGTATCACCAGCCTCTCAGTTAAAGTGGAATGTCTACTGTTTTCTCGTGTGACCCGAGCGCCACCAAGGGGACAGGAAAGGTATAACACGCAAGTGTTTAAAACTCGGCTTACACTGACATGATCGCTACCTATCACCATGTAATTGCATAAACGAAATTTTGCTGCCATGCTTACATCTAAATTGTCTCTTGAGTTAAAACCAGTAACCAGCAAGTTTATACTGAGGACAGGTAATTAAGCGTTGTTACGTTTTATATAACCATTATAACCTTTTTCCATAGTGTTTAACCTCATTTTAATTGTCTTTATCCGAATGTTTAGAACTGAGTATTTTTCCAAATGTCGATATTGTGGAGAGAGAGATTAAAGGGAAATACGCGCAACGTATATTTCTTTATCCCAAAAAGTTAACATCTTTGGGGGACTTCCCTCGAGACCCCCTCCCAAATTGACATCACCACTACCTAATGAAGTCAAATAAAAGGCCTTGCTGTCTTTTGTCTTTCTCTCTCTTCTCTTCTAAAAAAAAAACTCTCTTGAAACTAAACGTATAGGCTCTCTTAACTTCCTTTACTTTTTGAAATTCCAATCTTTTCTTCTTTTCGTACTTAAATTTCCTTCAGACGAGCTGAGAAAGCTACGACCCTGAATCCCAATTTTCTTAGGGGGAGATTTGATTTTTGATTTTTGTTTGGAGCTGCCTGGGTGAAACTTTCCCCAGACCTTTTTAATCTCAGCAACATTAAATACCCTATATTCCCGAGGCCTTGCGAACCTACGGCGAATGTGTGAGTTTATTTGATTTTGTTGTTGCAACCTCATCCAATCGTTTTGAACAACTTTGGACCAGAAACTCAGAAGCCTTCATTTATGGCCTTGAATGAATGAAACCACGGCTCTGACGACAGAACCCTGAGTGGGCTCCGCTATAGCGACACCAAACGAAGTGAGATCAGAGTAAAAGCCTGGGCTGACGGCCCGTTGCTGCAAGCACTTCCCACAAAGGACTCAACAAATCCACTGGTTTCGAACTCAACTCGAAAACGCCACTGGTGTCGGGCCAGAACCAACTCCACGAGCCAACCGGCAGTCGAGCCTTGCTACGGGACCTGCAGCAACGGTAGGGCAAAACAAACCACACTCTGTGACTCGGTGTTCTCTAGTTGGCTCCATCCACAGTTAATAAACCCCTAGATTAGTCAAACTAAATCTGCAACCTAATTTCGGTCATTCGTTCCCTCATACTCGTAGAATTCTCTCCCTCTACAATAAACTGAAATTCAATCGAGCTTTACATAGGCTACCCTGTTCATTATCTCCTGGTTGTCATATTGACTGTTGTCCCTGTAATATTACCACATTTACCCACTATTGTACTCTCTTTTGTTAGTTAATAAATTCACCTTGAGCACAATGTTGTGCGTGTGAGTCCCTATACATAGAACTCTTCCTAAGATCCGAGACTGACTGATTGACTAGAGTTTACGATTTCAGAATAACTGAACCAGTAACGACTAATGAATTACCAGAAATTCGTGTAATTCTCATGCTGTACTCAAGGACCTAAAGCCTTGGGCGGACAAGCAAATCTTTAGGTGGTGCTCCTAATTTCGAGGCATAAATTAATATTCCCGGAAATATTAATTTTCATAACTGTATTAAAATTTTACGTAGCCTAGATCTGCTACACCAGATATGACACATCTTTGAAAGCTTTTGAAGCAGTCTTGTATTGTCAAATGAAGGCCAGATGAATGTGACTGCCACCTTTTCTATTGTGTTTTATTATGTTAGCACAGTGCTCACATATTTGAACCTGTTTAGGCAATTGTCAAGTACTGTGTTTGTTCTACACTGTATTTTGTCAAAAAATACATTATTCATTGTGTATATTATTGTGCTGTGGTATAAAATTGACAATAAAACAGTGACTTCCATCTGGTCTGTTTTTAATATATAAAGAGAAGAAAAGGATAATATGCTTGAAATAAGAAACTCTGACTTTCACACAGCGTTTTGTACTTGCAGCGTTTATGATTCAGCTTTATAATTGTGGTAATTCTAGTTTCAAGCATTAAGTTACTCAGAACCAGTAATAAAATCTAGTTATAAAGTTATAATATCTTATTAAGATAATTACACTTGAAACAAGTGAAATTCTCTAACATAAAAGCCTCCTGGTAAGAAGAAATATCTTGTCAGACAAAAAACAAGTATATTTTGTCTTCAATTAAGATAATTAATCACACTTAGATTTTAGATTTTTGCAGTGTTCCACAGATTTTCCCCAAACTGGACACATGAACATTAGAATTTGGAAGGAGAAAGACCTGTGGATTTTTGTTTGGGACGGGATGTTGGATGCCTTGTGTGCAAAGAAGCAAAGACTTTTTTCCCTAACTAAATTGAAGAAATGATTGCTAGACTGATGCACGAAACAATCAGCTCAGTTATACAGTTGCATGAGAGAGGCTGGTGAACTGCATGGTGTGACAGTCAGGACTACATACTGATGTGACCATTCCTGTGCTGCTTTGATACACTGTAAAAAAAAAAAAATTGTTTCACAGAAATATACTGTATTATTTTACAGATTTTTTCTGTTTTTTCAACATTACATGTAAGAACCATGAAAATACAGAAAAATACTTTTATTAAAAACATTAATTAATTAAGTAATTACAAGCAACTATCCAATATATCTATGAACTTTTCCAATTAATGTATGAGGTTTACTTTGAATAAAAATACTTTTATAGTAATTACAAGCAACTATCCAATATATGTACGAACTTTTCCCTTTAATGTATGGGGTTTACTTTGAATAAAAATACTTTTATAGTAATTACAAGCAACTATCCAATATATGTACGAACTTTTCCCTTTAATGTATGGGGTTTACTTTGAATGAACATACTTCTATAGTAATAACAAGCACTTATCCAATACATTTACGTACTTTTCCCATTAATGTATGGGGTTTACTTTATAGACATTCATAGGCCATTTGAGGCTAAAAAGACCTATTCTCTTTAGGTCTTGATGCACAGCTTACTGGTGTTTGGGCTATATATCAAAATCAAATGGTCATAAAAAGAATCTTTGATTTTAATTATATTTATTTTTTCAACAGATTCCACAAAATTGTTATAGGTTAGTTAAAAGCAAAAAAATTTAATGAACTTGTGTTAGAGTAACAATATATTAACAATATATTTAAGCTTACCTTTCAATATCTTATTTGGAGTAGTAAAAATATACATTTATGTTCAATTAATTGAAACATTAGGTTTTCTTTCAATATTTTTTTTTAGATTGACACAATTCAAATGTTTGTTAACTGGTCCCACACAAATTAATTTCATTTCATTTTGTTATGGACTTTATTCACCAACACATCACTATCATTTTGGTGCAATTGGTGAAAAAAATAATACAGTAAAATTACTGGCACAATACAGTGTTGAAAAGTTTGCAAAATAATGTTTAGTTGTCAACAATTTTGATGATGCATTGCCTAGAATTCTATTCCACAGAACACTCCAAATCAATGGCTCATTCATAGAGATTGTTTTTGAGCATCTGTACCTTGGTTGAGAGTTTGCTAGCATCTAGTTGAAAGAATAACTTGTGAAGTACCTCAAAGAAGGCTTTACGGTTCTGAGGATAACTGAGGTTCAGTGCATAATTACACCTATTAAGAGTGCACGTGTAGAGGCGATGTCTCCCAAGTCATGCAGAACTTCAGTACCCTCGGTGACTATCCCAACATCAGCTGGAGGAGTGGTGGCATTACCTCCCTCAACACGGATGCTGTAAAGATAACTTGTCCAACCTCCCTCGGAACAGTTGTATCATCAGATCCTTTACATAGGACAGAAAGAAAGTAGAAAAACAAATTATGAAATCACAAACAGATTTTGCAGAATTCTAAAGAGTAATGTTTGCATTTCAGGTGTCCCTTATGTAATGATTTAACAAAAATAGCATGATACAGTGCTATGTGTTACAAGATGAAGTAGTGCTGGGTAATTAAATATTAGATACAATTGTGTATTATTTAATATACCTCACCAAGCGCTTTATTTGGAGGGCGTGCAGTCTACTGCAATCCAACAGCTCTGCCATAAATCTTTACTTTTACTAAGCTTAGATATTTAACAAGTGTTTCTACTATTCTGCCCCCCTCATGTATGTCAATGGGGCAGACAATATTAGGAAAACCTTTCAATATAATGCACTCCAGTACACCACCCACTATGAAATCAATAATAACAGAATTTATGGCAGTTTTGATTGCATTAGACAGCAGATATACTTGATAAAATGCATTGTGAGTGTATATATTAGATTTCCCAAAAGAGACAAAAAACAAACTGATTTCCTGCAAATCGTAAGAAATTAACAAGATTACAGTTGTGGTCAAAAGTTTACACTTCTAAAGAACATACAGTTCATGGCTTTTAGAGTTTCCAATAATAACTACAACTCGGATTTTTCTGTGATGAATCATTGTCACAAAAAAACGTCATGAATTTGGTACTTTTATGAATTTATTATGGGTCTTCCGAAAATGTGACGAAATCTACTGGGTTAAAAATATACATACAGCAATGCTAATAGTTGTTTAAAAGTCCCATTGTCATTTTTACCTTAATTAGGCACTTTTGGTAGCCATCCACAAGCTTCTGGCTGAATCATTGACCACTCCTCTTGATAGAATTGGAGCAGTTGACTTGTTTCTTCAAAATAGTTCACATGTTCTCGATTGGGTTCAAGTCAGGTATGGTTTTTTTACGATACCAGTACCAAAAAAACTTCTTACCACAGTAAGAAGTACAAAACGAGTAAGCAGTAGGGGTGTGTATCTTCACTGGCCTCACGATTCAATTCAATTACGATTATCAGGTCAACAATTTGGTTCGATATCTTGATGCATCACCTCAAGGGTGGGAATTTCTAGGCACCTTATTATGATTATGAGGCTACGATGCGACTGTAAGACAAATAGGATAAAGATGTATTTTTCTCACTGTGTGACAACTTGGTACTTTTAAAGCAAAGTATTTGTAACAATTCAAACAAGTAGGTAGTAATGAAATGCAGATATTTAATGTTACTTCATATAAATGCAGCTAACACTGCATAGCATTGTTACAGCGTTATTACTGACCTCTTTTGCTGCTATTTTTATTTTAGATGCTGCTGTTATTAGTATAGAGTCAGATTTGGTTGAACTACACACTTTACAATGCTCCAGCCGAATCATGTCCACCTTCATATATCTGTTCCTTTTTTTGGGGGTGGTGATGGAACGTATGGTATGACGCACAGGAGACCCGGGTTCAAGTCCCATCTGTGACACCAACGTGTTCCTGAGCAAGACACTTAACCCCTAGTTGCTCCAGAGGCGTGCGACCTCTGATCTAAATAGCAATTGTCAGTCGCTTTGGATAAAAGCGGCAGCTAAATGAATAAATGTAATGTCTCGTCTAGTGTAGTTACATGTTTGTTTCTTGTCTTGTAAGTTGATTATGGTAATCTCGTATTGAGCACCATGGGCCTTGAGAAACGGCATTGGGCTCATTGTGTACTCGATATGTGGATGAATGACAACAAACAAATTTGAACTAAAGGCCAAAAAACGTCCTGCTCAGCTTCCAGACCGCAGTCTGAAGAGGAGACGTTACCTATCGCTAACTGCCTTCACTTTTCCAGCAGTTGGAGAACAGGCCGACTTTAATTAACGGACAAACTGTAACCTACACTGTACATTTACAGCCAGACTGAAACGTAGCGCTCATATTTTCCTCTGCTCCGCTCATTTTCACTGTTACCTACTGCCACCTGTCACGTAGCTGTCCTGTGAAGGAGGACAGGACGCTAGCTATGTGCCACCGTGCTGCACAGCGAAATCATTAACGTTACTTGCACATTGATTTTATTCATCATGTGAAAGTTTAGTAGCAGCAGTTATTCAAACAGCTGTGTTACGACCCGTGAGGTCTGTGGGTTGTGCTTGTCTCTTTTCTGCAGGTGTGTACCTGGGCCCTGCGTAAATTCCGCAACTGTAGCTGATCATCGGCAATCAGTGGGGCACATAAGCTGAGACAGTGAAGTGCTCTCAGGCTCACTCTTCCTTGGTTGCTCACGTTAGACTGTGTGACTTACTGTGTGGCTTACAGTGTGGTTGGCTTACTGTGTGGTTTATTGTGTGGTCCGTAGCGAGACGTGATCTGCTGGGTGCTGATCTAACTTCTCACACCGTGCGTCTGGTGACTCTGCGGAGGCAGCCTTCGGCCCCGTGTTCACGACCAGCTAGAAGCTGGTGTGGTGAGGAGCGCCGATCACCACATGTGGAATAATAACATTAACTTGACACATGTTTTGGGTCATCCTTTGTTTTTCCACCTGGTTTATTTATCTCTTTGTTAGTCCCTCACCCCTAGACAAGCCGGGGATGTAACAAGCTGTCTGTTTTTTGTTTCTTTATTTCAGGCAAAATCACGATTCACAATCTTATCACAATTCATTTTCATGTATTTCATGGCAGTTGGTGTTAACTGCCATGAAATACGTGTTCTTTAAAAAGTGTATGTAAACTTTTGACCACAACTGTAGTTATTTGGTTTAATGCAGGTAGTAACTACTGAAATTACCAACCGGGTATTCTTTGAAGAGGATGTTTGGGTCTTCATCAAGTAGAAACCAATTGGCCCGAGGATGATCTCCCTCCTCTTTTCAACAGTTGCTAGAGAGACTGCACATACACACATGTCCAGTGATGTTAATGGTAAGTGCCCTACATCTTTGATTTCTTAAACTCTGAAAGGACACAATAAACTTGTTATGAACATGTCCAGGGAGGTACACCCTCCCCCATTGCTACATTGTGAACAAATCTGTGTTGAAATCATAATAAAAAAAAGAAACCTTGCTGTCAAATAAATTATGTTATTATCACCGTGAAGCCTCTGCCCTGCTCTCTGTGTCAGGGCTGAGCGTCTCCACATAGACGCAAACACAGAGCCAACTTAATGACCAGCAGAGAGGCCGCAGGTACAAACCTTAGTGAGTAAAAACCAATACGTCATCAATACACCTGTTTAACAAGCGCATTGTATGTTGTAGGGCTGCAGCTAACGATGATTTTAGTATTCGAAGCTTCTATAGATTATTTCAACGAGTCATCGATGTGTCGTTTAAGAAGTACTTTTGCTTGGTAGCGGCGGTGGTGTTATTATAAAGATGGCAATAATAAAGACAAAGAATATGGCTGAAGGATGGATTAGCATACGCAGGTAGCAGGGATTGTCTGAGCAACAGAGAGAGCTGCAGGTGAGTTAAAAGGTACAGCTCCCAGACACCCAGTTAACTCTTGACTGTGAGGTTACAACTCACGGCCCAAAAAGGAGAACAACAAACACACGTGGTCACATTTTCAGCTGAGGTCTGCAGCTTACTTTGGCTTCAACTCAACAATCAATCATGATTTCAGTTAAATGCTAAAGTTGCTGTTACTGTTACCTTGTCTGTGTCCGCTGGCAGAACACTGGCTGCTTTCTGATCAGGTGCCACCATGCTGTTGCCGAGGCGACATAAGTTTCGTTTTACGGTGGATGGACGGTAACATTACAGAGTTGTTGTTTTCTTTATCTTGAAATAATCCCATACTTTGGACACTTTCTACTTTGTCCCTCGCTATTTTCTCTCTCTTCCTCCACTTTGCAAACAGCTTCATCATAATCACGTCGTGTTCACAGCGTAAGCGCGATGTGCCACAGTAATAAATGTCCCTGCGAAACACTGTGCTGTATAGTTACATGGGTTAAACAAAGCATCAATGCAAAGAATTTGTGTCGAGGCCTTTTATGAATCGATTTTATCGATTCAATCAATGAATGGTTTCAGCCCTAGAATGTTGAGAAGCAAACTTTCTGTTGCTCATTCCAAATGTCAATATATCCAACCCCTAAACATAGCTCTGGTCACTGATGTATGTTTAAATAGTGAGGTAACTGCAAACAATAAAAAATATTTGCTTGAAAATGGCACAAGTGTTGCTGTTTAGGCTTTGTGAGCAACAATCAAATCCCAATTGTATACTCATCAGGGTGCATACACAGATGTTTTGGGTTTCTGACTGTTTACTACTCTCTATACGTGTCAGAAGACACGAGTCAACATCAACTTATTATTCTATAATGTTTTCTACCAATTGCAAAACATACCTTTGGGCCAAAAGTATGCTAAGTTCCCTTCCTGCAGAGCCTCCTTTCTTCTTCAACACACTGAGGAGATTGGAAGTGTGTTTGTCAACGAACTTTGAGACAGTAATCCTCAGAAATTCCACCTAGTAACATATTCCACAAGCACAACATATTATTGGTAGTTGAAGAGCAGCCTTATGCGTTCTGGAAATTCAGAGAGAAAAAGAGGCACACTTTCGTAATTTGTAGCATTACACTGACCTAAAAGCCATGTCTGCTCTGTGATTCCCTTTTTTCCCCATTTATAATAACAGATAGCTTGCACAGCTTTATGTTAATAGTGACTCATTAAAGTTCATAAACACTTCAAACCATTGTCTGAATACAAGACAAATACAAGTCCAAAATATCTGTTTGTTAAAAATTTAAATTACCTGTTTTTACAAAGTTAAGCCTGATATCTGAAAGTACAGACAGGAACTTAAGGGCGGCAGCTTTGAAAGCGTTACATTTTATTTGTCCTTTTTAATTTATCAGACTCAGTCTGGCATTAACGTTAACGTTAGCTAACGTAACAGTCAGCCAGTCCCTAATAAAACGTTATTACGTTATCCTTCAATGTGAATCATGCATTCATCGTAACATTTCATACCGGTAAGTTTCATTTGTCAGTTGTTAAGTTACATGATAAAATGATAACGTTAACGGGCCTAACGTTAAGTTAGTCCCTCTTGCTAAGAAATGAAAGGCTGTGGCAGATTGTGACCTGCAGTGACAAAGACATATTTAAGTGACAGCTAAGTTAGATAATGTGACTATTAAGAATGCTAACATTAGCTGTAGCACATTTAGCCAGATAGCTTGATACTAATATTAATTAAAGAAACGTGAAACGCTCCGCTGCTCCTAAGGTTAACGTTACGTTAATGTTAAGTTGTTACCGGTGTTATGTTATGAACAGTACTAATGTTACCTACTAAGACACAGATCTCAGTTTTAGCTAACGTTATCTCAGATGACTTAACGTTAAGTCAATTATTCTGTCTGAACAGAGAACCAGACTCATCACGAGTAAACTATGAGTGAAAATAACGATTTGGGACCCAGAAAGGAGACTCCGCTGAGGTCTGGACAGAGTGGACCATTTCGAGAACTTCTACGTGAGTGTTTGTAAAATAAGTCAGTGTATTTCATATGTAGACAGACTATAGAATGCTCAAGCAGTGTTTCCCCTATATGCATCCTGACTGCCGCCACTAAAATTTCCCACGATCATTAAACTATACGCTACAAATGTTTTCACTCGCACACTGTGTGAGCACGGCAACACTCAACGCTTGGCTCCCTTCCTCTCCTCGATCTTCAAAGAACATCTACGTAACGTGCTGTTATAACAGCAGCGTAACTCCGAATCGGGAGGTGCATAGCGAGTGTTTGATTGTCCGAGCGGCAGAAAGTGACAGTGAATCCGAGCGGAGGAAAATATTCTGGGCTACGCACCTCCTGATTCAGAGTTACGCTGCCATAACAGCACCTGTCACGTAGATGTTCTTTGAAGAATGAGGAGAGGAAGGGAGCCAAGCGTTGAGTGTTACTGTGCTTGCACAGTGTGCAAGTGAAAATTAGTAGCGCGTTAATATAATAAGTGTGGGAAATTTTAGTAGCGGCGGTCACAATTAAGCAGTAAATAATCTATGAATGTGAAACGATGTACTGTTCAAATCTCACCCTAATTTTATAATCCCTATTCAGGCAAGACTTAAGAAGGATACCGAAAATTTGCAGATCAAGGAGTCAATGAAAGCTAAAGAGATGTCTAACATACAATATCATACTTATCAGCTGTGCTTTACCACATCTTTCTCACTAATGTCATATTCTGTGTTCAGTTTGACAGGGATCAAGAGGCCAAGGACCAGGTGGTGAAGGCTGAACCAACAGACCAGACAGCTCTCCCACAGCCAGCCTCTGAACCTGCTCTACAGTCTGATAGCCCGGGTGAACTTAAACTCTCCTTTGCTGGTGCACCAGATGGCTGAGAACAGGATAGGCTGATGCCCTGGAAGCTAAGAGGGAGGCGGCAAAGGAGTTCGCAGTCGAGACTGATGATTGCAGAGGAGCTGAAACCCACAGAGGACATGGGTTTCAATGAACACAAGGTGAGGATTGTATGGAAATCCAGCTGGTTTATTGCTTTTATGTAATCAGTGTGATAATGCACATCTTCAGTTTTCAAATGGGGAAAAAGCAGCAAGGTGTGAGTAGCCTAGTGCTCAAATATGCTATTGCAGTTAGCATCACATTAACTTTAGCTTTTAAGCCAGAAAGTCAGGATCATCTTTGGCATTCAGCCCACACAGACGTTGCCTGGTTAATAACAGGTTTATACACGCCTAAATACAGCACTACAGTGAATTAGCTAATGTTACCCGCTAACACCCTAATTTGAAGAAAGGTGCTAAAAGGTTAGCCAGCCTGCATTATGACATTAAATACTGCTGATATCAGGGCATAAAATTAACAGCGGAGAACTACGTTCAATGACAATAAAGCTTTCTGATTCTGATTAAGCGGCAACCTAATGGCTCTGCTCTGGCGTGCTGTGAGGGTAGAAGGCAAAGTTACCATTGTGTGTAAATTGAAAACAAGACAATGTGGCCACCGTTGATTTGTAGGAATTTTTACAAGCATGATACATCTTATCTATTTTTCAGGACAAGGCCTGGTGAGAGCCACTACAGAGGAACTTTTTTATGCATATTCACATCTGTATATTAATACTGATATGATACTATATATGACCTTGTTTGTTTGTTACTGGAAAGAAATTAGCTTCTATTGTTTTTGACTTTGAAGGACTTGACCATGTTTTAAGCCTATGTGCATTTCCTAGATGTTGAGCAGTACTTTAAACAATGATTTACTGGGTGAATCTTATGGCATTTTTCCATTAACAGAATCTGCTCAACTCGCCACGACTCTACTCGACTTGGCCGTGCTTTCTCTTCCATTGCAGATAGTACCCAGAAATAGTACCCCTCAATGTAGCTGGTCGTCATAGCGACGCCAAACACAACTGCCGCGACATAATGTTCAATGCAACACACAAACCAGCGACCCACATACAGTCTCTTTATTTAATTTAAAGCGTTTCAACATTACTCAGAATGTGAAGATAGATAAGCGGTAGAAAACCTTCCATCTGTGTTTTCCTCTGCCGTTGTTGCTGCAGGGCTATCTGTGCGGCTGGCCGCCCTCACACACTCCTTCCGCGGGTTGGCTCGTTTTTTCACGTGCCTGACCTCAGCTGACAGCAGTGAACGTAACGCTCCAGTCCACATCAAAGGGAAAACAAAATGAAGCGCTCAGCTGTGTGGGAGCACTTATGGCGTTTATTAATTTTACAATTGCTAAATTTCATTACAGATCAAAACGGTCAAATTTCTTACATTTTAAAATGTTTCCTGGATTCTGCTCTGAAAGTGCTCGGATCAGACTCTCTCACTCTGGACTCTCAGCTACGGTTCCCCCTGCTCTGTACAGCAGCCACCAACCCGGTTCGGCACGCATCTATTTTCAGTCTGCCTCGCTCTTCACCTGCTCAATATATGATCCTTTTAACCTTGTAATAAATAGCTTGTTCCTCTTTTATCAAACTTCTCCCTTTCTTAGACCTGCACTTGGGTCTGCTAGCCTTGCCATAACAAAGTTAAAAACAAATTTTTTGTGATAATCACTTAAGCCTAGTTCACATATACGATTTTAAGCCTGATTTGCCGGTTAGCGAGCTCCGCGACCACAGGCTGTGATCAGGGGTAAATCAGCGATCGATCGGCGATCGGCAGTCGTTATGTGTGAACTACTCGACGCATCAAAACAGCTCCCCGACACATTTCTGACACATTGTCAACGCCAGCCAGATATCTAGCATGCCAAAAATCTGGAGGAGTCGGCCGACTCGACATCCACCTCCAGCCAATGAGAGCAGGCCGCTGCAGAGCAGGCAGCTACTTTTTCACCGCAAAACATTTTTTACTCACCTCCAGCTCTCTCTATAGCTCAGATGATCCATGCTACCTGCGTGTGCTAATCCATTCTTTCACCAACATTCTTTGTCTATATAATTACAGAGTCGTTGTCAGCTCGTGTGACCCCCTGTCACCGATCAGTCACGTAGTGTGAACGCCACAACGACTTCAAGACTCCCGTGACAAGACGGCAAGTTGTGTAGTCTGAACAGCACGGCCATCGGCCGACGGTGAAAGTCGTGTAGTCTGCACAAGCCTTTAGTTAGCCTAGCTATGAGAATAAATAAACGGAGTGCTCTCTCTTTTTCTCTCTCTCACACGCATACACAGACAGACACACCAGTGCTGCCACTATCTCTCCCACATCAGATCCTCCCTCACTTAGCAGAACTTCTTGGGCATTTATCGATATTTTGTTATGAGCATGAGCTACTCTCTCCCAAAGCCACAAACCAGAGAAGACTCAAACTGTGATGTTATCAGGTGTAAAATCTGGAGCCGCTTGCTAATAGACAATGAATGTGAAACTAATTTTGTAGAAAAAGGAAAACCCCACAACTTTTATTTCATAGTGTCTATAAAATCTTTCTTAATTTATTGTTTTTGGAAAAGCTTCAAATATTATATCAGATGACATCATAATTCGTGTATGTTTTGTTCTTTGATTATTTTGTTTCAAAATTGAATCGGAGAAACAGAAAACAAAAAAAAACAGACATCGTTTTTTGTTGTTTTAAAACTAAAAGGGAAAAATATTTATTTTGATAATTAATGTGTCCAATTAGTGTAGCTTTTTGTGTTACACTTAATAAACCTGCAGCAGATACACTTAGGCAATGGCAGTGCCTGATTAAATGTAGGCTAATTAAGATGAGATTGAACATCAACACATTCAGTTTGTCACTCACTAGCAACTGGGACAGAAACACCTCAGAAGTTGCCTGAGAATACTCTGGTTTCTAAGATTTCTTGAGTATCAAATTAATTCAGTGATTCAGTAGTTGTCAGTACATCCAATGGTACTGACAACTATGAATTGTTATTACTCAGGGCTCCAGACTACCTTTTTCCACCTCCGTCCCGGAACCATCCTGAAAAACAATTTGAACCGTCCTGAAGGTAATGTAAAGCGTCCCAAAGTCAAAATGTTTTTCTTTACTTTATTATCCTCTAAAGTTGTTAGTGACATAGTAAATGATTATAAATTGTTAAAATAAATAATATTTATTTTGCTTGATTCAAACAAAAACATAACTGAAAAGTTATCTGTTGGGGCATCTTTTTACCTCAATGATAAATAATTTAATTTCAATTCAGTTATAAACTCCTGGACTTTGTTTCAGCAGGTTTTCTGCTCATGTTCAAAACTTTCTACACATTCAGAATCTCTCCCACATATCTGTTCTCTTATATGTCCAGAAGAAAATTGTATTATGAGATAGAGGTCGACCGATATGTTTTTTTTCACGCCGATACCGATCTTTTGAAATCTGGGTCGGCCGATGGCCGATTAATGCTGCCGATTTATTTTGGCCGATATTTGCTTGGTTTTTAACCTCTATTTGCACCGAACTGAAGCACAGAAATCCGCGTTGATATTCGGTGCGGTAGATAACGGTCGTTAAGTTTCCAGTGCCGTATTAGCACCGGGTCTGTCTGTAGCTACCCGTTAGCAAAGCAAAGCCAGTCTGTCACTAGCCTATAGTGCGTTGGTCTCTTTTTTTATTACTTATTTCTCTGCATTGAGTGACAACCCTCTCAAATATAAGACACACAAACAGAACAAATAAAAGTCTCAGATTCACTCTGTAATTGCAAAATTATTGCTTACTTATTGTGACATGATAGCAACTCTTCTGTGATAATGCAACTTCAACTACGATCCAAATTAGCCGAATGTCATGTGTCTTATTCAGGTTTTTTCTCGAAGTTGGCAGTAACATATCAAAAGTTTTTAATTAAATATAAAGGAGTAATAAGAATTGAATCCTTACCGTTAGCTCCTTAGGCACTGGATGAGGTCTGCTGCTCACTCGGCTGGAAAATGACTCTAGCGGCAGCGCGCGTCAAACACGTGTTCCACGACAACACTAGGCTGCCCACAGATGCGCCTGCCTAATAATCGGCTTGATATACTTGGATATTGGCCGATGCCGATTATGTTAAAAAATGCCAAAAATCGGCCGATTAATCGTCCGACCGATTAATCGGTCGACCTCTATTATGAGATTAACATCATTATTTAATAGGAATTCATAATATTTAAGTCTACCTGACCAATAGGTACTCTGCTGTGCTTCCCTTCAGACTGTAGCCTTCTGAATGAGACAAGTGCACTGCACTTCATCGGAGGTAGCCTAAAAAGCAAAACCAACACTGCCAATCAGGCAGACATCTCGGCAAAAATCCTCGTTAACTTCTGCAGCTCCCAAACAGAGGCAGATTGTGCTTCAGGTTTTAGATGTTTATAATGCAAAACTCTACCAGCGAGTCTGCTGGCTGCGTCTCAGCGCACACAGGTTACTTTACGATCATGTCATATGCCGAGTTGCATCAGCTGGGTGGAGTTGATTATCGCCACTAGTTGACGTTTTCAGAATATAGATTTGTTTTTCACTGCGTGAGAAGATTGATGTGTGGCGCTTAACGCTAACCTACACAGTGCGATTGAGAGGTCAGCAAGCCGTTTGTGACCGAGAGAATAATGGACCTGTACCGCGGGAACAGGTGAGCAGCCAGCCTCCTGTGTGAGTCCAGTGTGACTGTAGTAACAGCATGAGATGTCGGCCTCCGTTGTAGTCAGCGCTCAGTCGGTTCAGTTTGTCATTTTCTAAGTGATGGTAATAAATAAACACATAGGCCTACGCAATAATTTTCGTCCTAGAGGCATCCTACAGAATATTTCTCTTCATCCCAAACATATTTTCTATCGTCCCCAGGACAACAGGTCACTGTTAGTCTCGAGCCCTGGTTATTAGTTGTTTTGGCGAACTGTATATTAATGAATCATACACGGATTAAAATGTTTGGGTAATTTTCATTCAGCCTCTATAGACTGTTTCAACCTGAACTTTATTTTCTTCGTGAGATGGAAGAATTTAGAAAATTGCGGAGAGCTACCAGCTGCAGTAACACATGGATTAAGCTATACGTAAAATCAGGAGCATCGGACTTCATCCAGCCAGAGGGAATGACCACTGACCGTCCAGTGCGCCGGTTCCACAAGCAACCAAACCCATAGTAGGTTTACTGGAGAGGGTGAGGGAGAGGAGGTCGCGGGAGGGACCTGGTGCACTGTGGAAGGTCGGTGATCGTTCCCGTTTGGATGAAGCCCGACGCAGACAGCTGTTGCAAATAACTGGCTGTGTACAGCAGCCAAAAACCAGTAGGGATGCAACACCGGTCCTATATAGAACAAAAAACAACTGCTTTGTTTTCTGTTTTGGTTTTAAAACAGAAAAACCAAATAATGACTTGTTTTTTTTTTTTTTTCCAATTTGGTTTTGAAACAAAATAATCAAATAACAAACCATACATGGATTCATCACAAATTTGAGTTTTAGTTTTTGGATTTTGGAGAAAGTTGTTCATGTTCACTAACATTTTAAACACATGTATGAATTCCTAAATTGCCCAAATTTTCCCAAAAAACAGTTTTTGCTTCCATATTTTGTCAGTTGAAGTCATTTGAATGAGGGAAAAATAACGACAGTCTAGCAAAGTATTCTGTTTGGGCTGTCAGTGTTTCCCATTAAATAGTGAGACAAGGGTGGCCCCCCACAGTCTAGTTTGTTCCGCCATAGTTTCAAAATTACCTGAAAATATATTAACAATAAAGACTTATAACGTTGCGTTTCTGTCGCTGATCCCTTCTGCTGTAAGTGTGTGCTCACACACTTTGGCATCCGACTCAAGACGACCACTTTTCTTTTGAGGTAATTAAGGTAACATTAACTAAGAATTTGAACTAAATTTGGTGTTTCCACTGACACTCGTTTGTGAGAACGCGATGAAGCTAGCCGCTAAATTTGGAGTGCACACGTATTAGAGCCTTTATCGTAAATGCAGTTAAAAGGAGCAGAGCGAGCTGATAGGCAGGTTAGAGACTTTATTCTGTAATTTTTACAGAACAGTATGAGAGTCTTACTTGAAGAGAGGCTATGAAATTATTAATTGTACGCTATTCGAGCACAACATGCCATTTTTTTAAATTGCGTCAAACTCATAGACTGTATGGCAAAGTCCGGTTTTCAAAATAAGGTGTTAGCGCATACAGGATGGAAATAAGATTAATTGGATTACGGGAATAATAAAACACGTTACATGTGTCAGTTAAAAGTAAAATAAAATGTTAGGGAAATGACTTATAAATTATTTTTTGAATTAGGGTTGCTGGAAAACATTAAATAAATTAGTTGACTTTTTTGCTGTTTCATCACCATTTATATCTGTGCAGTGTTTTTATGATCAAATTGTTCACTAGGGCCCAAAATTATTAACAAGAAGGTAAAATTCTTCATAGATCCAGCTTCTTTATTTTGCTTTTAAAGTGCACCAAATGAATATACTTAACTTTAAAATGAACAAATTTTTCTTTCGAGGGGAAATATACATCTCAACTGGGGATCTGCAGTGAATAGATGGGTCATTGTTGTAAAATGTCAGAAAAATTTATGTATTTAGTGAAAAAGTTGTTGATGCAAATGCTTTAACATAGACCTTCTGGTTTTTGTACATTCAAAACACCATATACTAATAGGGAACGTGTGCACATAAACTGGAATGTTGCTTGTAATTACTGTAAAAAAAAATGTTTATATGAAGTAAATCCCATGCACTAATAACAAATGTCTGTAGATATATTGGAGTTGCTTGTTATTACTGTCAAATTATGTTCATATAAGGTAAGTCCCTTGCACTTACAAGAAAAGTCTGTATATATCGGAGTTGCTTATTATTACTGTCAAACAGTGTTTATATAAAGCAAACCCCATGCAGTAATGGAAAAAGTATGTACATATATTGGACAGTTGCTTGTAATTACTGTCAAATAATGTTTATATAAAACAATAACTGTTAACTTAATATCACATGATGTTGTTTTTGTACAGGATAAAACCAATATTTAACAGGAATTTACTGTAAATTGATCGATTGAATAATGGCATTAAATAAAAGTTTAAATCTATTAATATACTGGTATTGGGCTTTAAATTAGGGTATCTGAAGGTAATTATACAACATTTTCTGTGTGCTTTACATAGAAAAGTCCAAACTTTGACAAGGAGTTATTGTAGATTAATTGGATTATCTTAAAAATATACCAAATAATACTATATCAAAACAGCAGTCTGCGATTTAATTATGTAATTTTATTACATATAGTTTTTATACAGATTTATACATTCATTTAACATTCAACAGAGAATTTTTTAATGAGATTTTTTAGTATTTTTACAGCAGTACAACTGTAAAAATACAGAAAATGTTTATGGTAAATATCCGTTTTCAAAAAACAAAATTTTTCTGTAAAATAATTTAAGGTTTTTTTTACTGTAATTTGACGGTAAGTGGTTGGCAACTTTGCTGCCAGACTTTTTACTGTAATTTTATTTTGTAATTTTTTTTTTTTTACAGTGTAGACACACATAGCACATAGCCAAAGAAATGGAGGCAGCGTTTATGTCTAATGTCAAAACACCTAATGTCTCCGTTTGCATCACTTTGGATGAACATACCGGACAAGGACAGATAAACAGATTGCAGTTATATCAGGCTGTTTATTATAATCTGATTAAATGATAACCTGACAGTGAGTGTGTGGCTTTTTTGAAACCTTTAGACTTGTGTCACGGCCAAAACAGAGAGCAGGCCTCATTCCCTTTGAAGTGAAGGATCTGCAAAACCAATGGGACTGTTGTCCAGTAAAGCAAAAAAGTGGGAAAAACACTTTTGATGGCAATTCTCCCTACCTCTGCTGAATGTGAAAAGATTTTCAGCAAGGCTAGAATCGGCTTTGACCCAAAAGTCTTTCTGCTTTGTTATTTGTGAACCTCAATGGATCTCCTCTCGATAAATGGGGCCATCTGCCCTATGTGAAAGGATGGATTAAAGGAAGCCATCATTCATCCTCATCCTGGGTACCAGACACCTGTAAACTATGGTCTGTTCTAACTGCTTACAGGTTAGATATCTTTTCTTGTTCTGTGTTTTAATGTATGTGATTATTTTATTTTGTTTAGCGGTTATATGGTTAAACTTTCTTTGCAGTTTGGATTTGAATTGTTTGTCCCACAGGTCTGTGTGAGTATGGTGTCAGTAGATGGACTGTGACGATGGATTAGGTACAAGTTCCTACATGGCAGTGTAGCATGTGTGCGTAAGAGAGTAGAAAGAAAGTATATATTATTTCTATATATTATCCAGTTTTTATGTTTTAAAATCCCTCCCCATCTGAGCACACAGTAATGTAGCATCAGTAGTGTCGCCATGGTTACCTGGAGTTTAATGAGTTAAAGCAAACTGATAACAGGCTCCATTTACACTGAGCCCACACACTGCTCAGACTCCCCTCTAAGAGGAGGTTAGGATAACCAGTCATGCTTTTTGTTAGGCTTCTCACTTTTAGTAGTATTTGTCTTCAAGCACAGTGCAACTGTTATAACTATGAGTAAATCCTACATCTGTCTCAAATTATTTTGATTTAATCAGCAATTATTCCAGTTTCATCTATTGTTTATTGCTAAACATGTCCATAGACACTTACTACTGCTAAACTGTATACCACTGCTTATAAATAAATGCCTTTTACTTTCACAGTATATATAATGACAAGTAATCTTTTCAGTGCTAGCTCATTGCTCATCTATTTTTATATTGCGGACTGCAATTGTGGATTGAGGACTGCAATATATTGCATCTATCGCCATGTTAGTTCTTACCTAATTAACTCAATACTATGACTGTCACAATTGAGTTTTAAAAAAGCTGCAGCACTTTAAGTACAAATGTTCACAAACTAAAGCTTGAGCTGACAAACTAAAACTGAATAGGACAAACTAAAGTCTAACAGTTGTTTTTTACTACTAATAGTTGCCCCAGCACAAACTCAAACTCACCTGACATTTCCAAACATAAACTCTTATTCTTCTATACCGTCCCAGCACCTCTTGTGGTCTGGTGGTCCGGTGGCTCATGCTGGTCTATCTCCACTCTAGCTTGCTGCCATTGAACGTGTTAAACTTATGTCCAAACAGTCCACAGCGACGGAGTCAGGCAGACTCGCAGTCTTCAGAGGTCCAGCACCCTACTGCCTTTAGAGGGAGAGCTGTGCCCAGTTCTTGGTCCAAGAATCTAATTATTCTGTTGGGAATGTTATGGCAGAAAATTGTGCCCTGTTACATTTAATCTTTTATGTATGATCTTTTAATATTATTATTAATATTACTATTCTCGTTATGGTTTATAGATATATGTTTTGTGTTTTTTATCCTTAACCTTTCCTCTCCTATACTCCTTATGTTAGTCCGTCCACATTTACTAGGGTTTAGGTCAGAGCTGTGAGATTATTTTGACTGTGTAAATGATGATGCCTCCCTTTGCTCGGGGCCAGACACCCGAAGCCGCCCTAGGTGGCAGGTCTCTGGACCAGCTGTATATGTGTTTTAGTACTTCTCTGTATATTCTCTTTTGTTAAATAAATTCTTCAATGACAAAGGTTGGTTGTAACTTAATTCTTTGCTCAACCCCTCACCAGGAATATAATTTCCACGACAAGGAACAGCTGTACAAAGCGACACAACGGGGTCAGATTCAGGGTTAATTGTGAAACCATACAATTGTTAAAAAATGTATATATTAAAACAATAAAATATACTTATGCTGAACTAAAACTACAACTTAAGATGATAAAACAACAACTGAAGCCAATAAAATACAACTTATGGTGCTTTCAGACCAAAAGCAAAGCGAGCGTTGGGGGCGGTGAGTTTACATACAGTCATTGCAAAGAGGTGTAGAGCCGCAATGTCCTGTCAGGCGGTGTGAAGCGAAGGAGGCGGTGCCGGTCAAGCGAAGGTGAAGCGAAGGCAACGCAAAGGAATATTTTCAACTAAAGCGAGAAAGTCGCATGACGCTGAGTCGCGATAGCCTATCGGCGTTGAGATTGTCCGGATGACACCAACGGCTTCACAGCGTTGTGTGGAGAGGGCGAGGCAGAGTGGGCAATTGAAAATCTGTTGGCCGGCAGAGAGCTGCTAAACTTGGGGGAGAGGAGCAGGGAGCGGCGCTCCAGCGTTTGCTCAAATAAACACCCGTAGTCGGACTGGATTATGCTCTGACAACTACGCCGTTTGCTTGCTGGAGGTGCTCGGAGTAAACTTTAAACTGCTTTTATTAAATTAGCTTTTTACTTTTAAACTATGTTTTTTGGGATTACAATGTTGATTTATCTTCACTCGAGCTTCTCAGCAGCTTGCTTCCGTGCACATCCGATTCCAGTGTTGTAGCGTCGTTTGGCAGCACAGAGCTCTGTTGGACTACTACTTTATATTTATATAAAAAACGTCCAAAACTGGACATTGCTGGGAGAAAACAAAAGCGAGGAAGTTGAACTACCTGGTGAGTAAAGAAAACATGTGTATGTAACTTTATTCCAGCTATCGTTGTACTTTACTGTGACCAAGTTAGTATAGCCCTGATCGATCCGAACTCCATTCAGAACAAACATTTTAGAAGTTGTTGTCCTGCTGTCTTGCTGACAGACCTGACAAAGCATGAATTCGTATGTTTAACAAGTCTGCATCATATTGTAGTTATTTCGCCATGTTCAGATTTTGCAGGATGTTTTAAATTTTTCTGTATGCGTGGCACTAGCAAGCCCAGCTGACCAACTTCAGTGAATGAGGTGTGGCAAAAAAAAGTCTAATTTGTATTTAAGGTGACGATGGAATGAATATGAATGCACTCAGCAAATGTCATGCTAATCTGGCTCTGAGATAAATTGTGTGCAAAGTTGACATTTTAGTGTGGTGCTAAAGAAATAAGTGAACGTTAGTTACGTACTATAACTCCATATTCTATGAGTATAGGCGCAGCCCTCTAAGGCTATCGCTAGTGGGTTTATCCCTCGCATGTGCAGCACTGAAGACCTTTGTTCATGCCAACCAGCAGTGTAGCCATCAATCATGGTCTCACCCTGTGTATAAATAGCCGTGAGACCTGACATTCAACTCTCAAAAGGCTTTTTCTTCACCCACGGAAACCAATGAGGCCCATAGCTTAGAGGGCCCATGTCCGTGAATCCCTCCACCTTCGTAATGGGGACGTAGGTGGAAACAGGATCCCTCAGGGTCTTGGGGTTGGCTGCTGTGCCCTCCTGGTAGCATCTAATTGGGGGGAAACGCAGCCAGTCATGCTTAACCGGCTGGCTAAGGGCGAGAACCCCTGCCATCTCATCCTGGAGAGCGAGCTCCTGAGCCGGAGGAACAATCAGATGCTTGTGCACGGCAGTCCCTTGGGATGATGGCAGGGAGCTTCCTTAGTAGGCTGCCAATGGGAAGCAGAAAGGTGATGGCGGAGAGCTCCCTCTGAGCTGGAGTCGCTTAGTTCGGTGCCGGCATCTTCTGCATCCTGGATGAACCGGAAGCATAAATCCCAGAGCTTTATATAGCTAATGGCTGGGAAGCCACACCTCTTCATCCTGAACAGAAAAGCTGTCCGCTCGCTTCTGTCTCCTTGGCGGGGGGGAGACGAAAGAAGAACAGGCAGCTCACGCAGGGGGTGCGTGCTCGGCCGGCATGCTCCGGCCCGAGGCAAGCCTCACACCGGGGATGGAGGTCCCCAGACAGAATGAAGCCCATACACGTCATCCTGCCCCACTCTCATCAGCTGGCTTCAAGGAACTTCAAGGAAGTCCTTCTCGCTCTTTTAGCAGTTGGAGAAAAATGGGAGGGGGAGCCAAATGTCAGGTCTCATGGCTATTTATACACAGAGTGAGACTGTGGTTGATGGCCACACCACTGGTGGGTGTGAATAAAGCTATTTAGTGCTGCGCATGTGTGCGACGGATACACCCACTAGTAATAGCCTTAGAAGGCGAAGCTTACACGAAATAGAACTGGCCTGCTAGGTGTGTGCCTAATTAAGTGTGACTGTTTTAAATCCCTCATCCCATCCAGTGGCTAAAAAGTGTGTCCCTTATTCAATAAGTTTTGTAAAATTAATTGCTTTCTCACAGGTGTCAAAGCAGCACAACTTATTTAGAACTTGAGCAAAATGCGATAATAACCCCTAACTATTTGGTACAGTAAGCAGCAGTGCTGAGTTCTGCATTTGTAGTTATCAGCTCCTAGCAAAACCCTGTTGGGTATTACTCAGCATACACAGAAAGAAAAACACCTAAATCCATGCCGTGAATGTTACAATGTTATTAATACCCAGAAGCTGTGTGCAAAGACAGGGAATGAATTTCTGTGTGTTTGTCTGTGACTCAGAGGAAATCTCTTGATAACAAAAAATGTGTATGAGATAAAAAAAGAAATGCAAAAGAGAAGTGATACAGTTAAACATGCGTATTAAAAAATAATGTTGCAAATTAATAAAAAAAATAATGGGTAATTAAGAACACATTAACACACACATTCAACAAATTTACAGCATATGTATGGCATAAAGAAATACTGCTAATACAGAAAACTCAAGCAAATATTGAAAGGATACATGTCATATTTCTGGAGGAGGCTTAAAAGTGATTTGTAAAAGCCTAGCGCTGGGGTGTGTCCAAATTCACTGCCTTTTTCACCATTCACCCCTCAGTATTTTACAGACTGCTCCATCGTGAGCAGTAATTTCACGCCTCAGACACTTATGAATCATCGTCATTTTGTGTCATCACTGACAAGTGACAAGAGTCTGTAATTGTAATTTTTGTATTTATGAAATATGGGAATCACTTCCAAAATCGGATAAGTAAAATGGAGGAAAGTAAATCTAGTGCAGCATGTAGTAAATAGGGTACCCAACGGGTATTTTTAACAACATCATTGACTTGCTCTGTTCCCTTTCACTGCAGCAGCAGGCCATGTCAGTGAGCTAATCTGGAGCCCTTACTAATATTATTAATTGCACCTGCGGTTATCTTGCATGTCAGAATGCATGTCAGAATATCTGCTGTAAAAAAGGCCTGTGTCTTGTTTTGTAATTAGTTGTGTTTCATTCATTTGCAACGTCTTTCCTTCTCACTTAACATCTTTAGTTAAAGGCTGTGCACGACCATCTGTCCATGATGATCTTGTCACGACTGTGTTTTTCACAATGTTGAAGCACTTTGTATCCTTATTTTGCAGTTTGAAATTTAATTATTCTATTGTTGGGACCTCACAGATGAAGCTGTTCATTTGTGATCGTAACTGAACATTTATCTTGTGAGACACTTGTGGTGTATAATATATGTGCATTTGACGCATAACAATTTAGAATAGCACTGTAGCAGCTGGATAGAGGATTAGTGACCTTTTAAGGGGGGAGCAGAGGTTAGTGGTTATGTGGAGACTCAGACCCTTATATGGTGTCTAACCGATGCCTGCACATATCCTATAGCACTGTGCCCTTATATGGGTTGGAGCTTTCTTTTGCAGACTCAAACCCTTCTATGGTATCTAACAGATACCTACACATATCCTATATAAGCTATGTTTGATGTACAGAGAGACAGAGTGGCCATCGGGCTGGGTCACTCTCCAAGCTGCTGCAGAGCTTGTAATTGATGCTGAACTCCTTGATGTAATAAACTTTTATGATCAAGAACAGTGTCAAGCGGATTTCTTCTCAACACATCATTGCAGCATTATTGTTCGGACACCACACACTGAACTCAGCTTCCCAGGAATCCTCCAGAAAGTCACACTGAGGAGTGAACTCCGCCCGTGACACAGCTTGCAGCTACGATTGGTCAGTGATCTGTGACCACTGACCTATGACATCACCTCATCAACAATACCACAGCGCAACTCGCTCTTTCTTGTCTTCACTCTCAGTCTGAAGCCACGGTCCTGATGGCTCAGCGGCCTCCCAGCATGGTCGCAGGGATGCGAGATCCAGGGTAAGACCAATGCAATCAGCTCAGTTAGCCAGCGACTAACTTTAAATGGGAACGCACTGACCTGGTATGGGGGGCGTAATCGATTTTCGTTGTTCTAGCTGCTCCGTCCAAAAACAGCGGCGCTTTGTGTTAACAGAGACCGTCTGGCGGGCCGCCATCTTGTTTAGATCTGCTTCGGTGTTAAGTTTCGTTTATCAGCCTCTGCTGGCAACCCGTAGGAGCTACACAGACATCCAGGATTCTCAAGCTGTGGGCCTGTAAAGCATGGGAGTGCTTTTGGTCATATATTTTGACTGTTTTTATCAATATTTCAATGTTTTGGAAGCTTTATGTTATTTGGAATGTGGTTGTATGGACAGAAATAATGTTTTGAAGATAACTACCAATAAAAGTGAACATATATATATATATGGCCAAAACATGGACAGTCGCCTGGTATATTTTTGAAAGACTGCAATAACTGTTGTATATCAGTTTCTTTTCATCACAATTTACAGTTACAGCTGTATTTCAGTGTATTAGAAGATATTCAGGTCCATTATAATCTGCCTTATGATGGTTTTGATGGTTTATTGCATTAATAATTGCATTTTTACCAGGTGAGGATGAAAATATCATATTTTTTCTGTATTTCATCTCCATGTAGTCTGTAATGGTAAAATAAATATGTTAATATACAATGGATTTATATTTCTTAGCTTCTGACCTTTCAAAGGAGACCAGAATTATGCATCTAGGCCTAATGGTTGAGGAGATATTACTGATTTATTTAGGGTATGTTATTTTAGGTGTTTTTCCTAGAAATAGGTGCCAGGTTAAGGAGAACAGGCGGAGTGGCCAGACCCTCTCATCTGTAACACAACACAGCAAAGTCTTTATGGAACAAGGTTATAATAGTTAACGAAGACGAACGAAATAACAAAAACTAAACATTGTCGTTAACTGAAATAAAAATAAAAAGGAGGCTTTACAAAAAAACGATAACTAACTAAAACTGTGTTGTAGGTTTGCAAAACTAACTAAAATGAAAGCGTAAATGTCCTTAGTTTTCGTTTATTTATTTTATAGGACCTAATAAGCCTTCATTTGGTGTGGATATGAAGTCTGGGGAACTGACATTGCGGGGCGTAGTTGATGCGATTTGAGCATGTTTTCTATTTTCTTTTATACATATATGTGTACAAAATAAAATTAATGCAACAACTGTATAGAGTTGTGTTTAGTTTAGGTTGCAGGTAGTGAGTCGCTGTCTTGGTGGTTTTCTTTTCCTTGTTTTGTTCTGTTCTGATGAGCTGACTTAGAGCTCATCGTGGTGTGGGATAAACTTTCCCCTTGTACATTGATTGTGAGCTCCCCATACGCTGGGTGAACGTGTCTGCTGGTTATTATATTTACTGCATGTCAGCTAGTTTGTGTTTTATGGGCTCATTGATATCTCAGCCAGCCTGTCTCTTCGTGCTTCCACTGTTTCCCAGTCATACTTGCCTTCAGGGTGCTAGGGACCTGTTGTTTGTGGCTCCAAGGGGGGCCTCCAAAGGGGGCCTACACTATCTTCCAATTTCTTAGCTGTCTATCACCTCCATTTATTGTATTTCACCTATTTAACCAATTTGACGTAATGAATTTCTTGGGACCACTGGGTAGTAGGATTAGGGTAGTTTGCTCTGAGGGTTTTCTGTATGTAGGTTAGAAATTATACTGTAAATTGCATGTGCTTCATTTAATTGTAGTATTTATTTAGACAATGTGTCAGTCCTTCAAATATATATATATATATATATATATATATATATTTATTTGCTTAGAGTTTGTGCCCTTATGTACAAGCTTCAGATAGCTTAAAAAAACTAATAAAGCTAAGCATTTCAAAAAATTTAATAAACCCACGTTAAAAACTAATCAAAACTAAACTGAAATTGAAAATAAAAAGTCAAAACGAAATAAAAATAAAAACTACTGAAAAATCTGAAACTATAATAACTTTGGTACGGAACCATAATTCTTCGCACACAGGGCCTGACCTGCCAGCTAACAAATAGCACGCCCAGCTACTTTATTCCTTTACTGACTGGTATCGTACCTGGTCATTATAGAGCTTCACCTGTCTTAACTGTAACGTTACTTGGCTAAGCACAGGACCGTTAGCTTTGATAAATGTACACTGATGCATTTTTCATAGAGCTTTTATTGTTGTGATCATCTAACGTGAGGTTATTGTGTAACAAGCTTTCAGCCAACACTAAAATGTAAGTGAAGTTAAGCTTCACACAGATACACAGTCTGTCCATGCTAACGCCCTTTAAATGTAGCACCATTACGCGCATAATCAGCCTGCAAAACGCTCACTGCCAATAGAAAACAATTTTAAAAAGGCACCTGTGGCTCAGAAGGTAGAGCGGGTTGCTTGTTGATCGAAAGATTGGTGGATCAATCCCCGCTCCTCCAGGCTCCATGTCCAAGATACTGAACCCTGAATTTCCCCTGGTGAATTGCCACCAGCGTATGAATGTGTGTGAATGTTAGTTTCTGTTTGAGCAATTAGGCTCACTGTGTAAATGCGATGTAGCGCTTTGAGTGGTCGCAAAGACTAGAAAGGCACTATACAAATACAGAGCATTTACTCTCACTGCAAAAAACACATCTCTCTCCCTCTGGCCTAAGAATGAAAATATAGCCAACCTATTCTATGTAGAACTCCAGATCCTCTAACCTGCTATTAATGGTAATTTTTTTGTTACTTAATTTAATTATTAACCAAAATTCCAAATAGATACTTTAGTATATCTTAAAGAGACAGAATTAGGTAATTGGCTATCAATTTCCCCATGTTTAAGAGTGGTGCACCAAGGAGAATTACATTTTAATTCATATTCTATTATTGATTATTAAATAACAGTAATAATAATTATTATTCCATTATTTAATTAATATATATTGATATTATATCAATATCCAATGAAAGGGTTCCTGTGTAGTAATTTAAGTTACAGTGAGGAGCCCTAAAACTTCCAGCAGAGGTAAATAGGTAAATTTATTGTCACAATATAACAGGTTATATAATAAAATTGAGCTTTGTAACTCCCTTCTGCTACATAACTACATTGTTTTTGCAATGATGAAAGAAAAATGCAGTCATGTTTCCATTTAAGGCAGAAATGTAGGAAATATTTCTAAACACCATATAATACTACCATAGACAGTCTAATTTGAAAATAATACTTTTTTTGGCAGAGGGATTATTATCCAGATGAGATATAATTATCATCATTGTTTTATTCATTGCGGAGAGCCCTGCATTGAGAAATATTTCAAGACAGACAGGTGTGTGTGTGTTTGTGTGTGTGTGTGTGTTTGTGCTTACAGTTATACTATGCAGAACAGTATTATTAATCACTGTGGATAATATGAAAATTAATTATACTGTGTTGTCTTCCTCCTTGGCAGCAATCAAACTCCGGGAGTTTCCTTGCCACCTGCATTACTACAGTTGAATGGCAAGCCCACTGCCACCATCAATAACACAATAGTTTAGCCTCAGTTAAAAATGATAAATGCACTGGCATTCCTTCAGACCCTGATTCATCCGACCATTTATTTTAATATTTCAGCAACTACCAGGCGATATCGTTAATCACTGTTAGACTGCAGATAGGCAGGGAGGAATCACAAAGATTGGAGGAGCCGAGATGGGGTGACAGACGAGTGAGGAGGAGGACGGAGGAGGATGAGGAGGAGGAATGAGTTTGGGGAATGCCACTTCTCATTGGGGAAACTGTTGCTCATCTGTCGTGGGCTCGTTGGAGCATGGCTAAAGGCTCCTGTTCAGTCAAACTTCTCTCCTGTACGCATGACATTTCAATTACACAGCAAGCTCTCATTGCTCTCTCCTCAGCCAGATAAGCCAATACACCAAATGCCACACACAGCATGGACACACACACACAGAAGCACATGCCCTGCAGGGCTTGTATGAATGGATGTCATTCTGGCTTGTGACAGGTGAGTGTACTGTACAGAAACATTACTAGAAACCTGACTAAAATAGATATTTCAATAATGATTCCATTTATTTGGATCCCTTGTTATGTGCAATAGATATATAATGTAAGATAAGACAGTGAAACTAATAATAGAATGCCACAACGTGAAGCTAACCAGGTCAGCGACAACATCGGGGGGCTCATGCTTGGCCTAGTGAAGCCAGATAACTTGAAAAACAACCTAAGTTACAGGCACAGGCCTCTTTATGGCCATTTCTTTCAACACTTGAGCATATTTTCATAGTGTGTGTGTGGGCTAGCAACTGTTTGCAAAGGCTTTATGTAAGCGGGTGTGGAAAGTGTCATCTGTAACTGTAAGCAAGCTTTTCATTGGTCAGCACCAGCTCAGCATGGAGTTAATGACATGGAGTCTAATGTTTGTTGGTACTCAAGTACATGCAAAAAACACAGAGTTGTGTCAGTTAACAGTACAACAGTGTCTAGACCAAAATTGCCAGCCAGTCAGAGCCGCACACAACAGCAGATCCACAAAATGCTGAACCAGAACCAAAGACACTATCATAAAATACAGGCTGCATTATCATCTCTAATTCCTACAGCTAAAATCCACTGACTCTGGCTACAGCGCATTACGGCTGCACCGCTGTTGCCGGAGCTAATCGCGGCCATTATAGTCAATGCTTTTGAGTCCACCAGACGCAGCCACAGCGCGTCCCAGAAGCGGCTCTCCACTCCGCTCTGCAGAGAATAGGTAGCAGGTCTATTTTTGTCGCTAGCCACGTCAGGCAACACAGTGCAGATCAAACCAGACAGGAAGTCAGACACATAAGTGTCAGTGCCAGTGTCAGGAACAATTCCTTTCCAATAGCCAAATAACTGTCTCTAATCAGCCACCTGTTTACTGGTTACCACTTATCAATTATTCACCATTCTCTATTTCAGAGCTGTTCATACTGTTCATATTATATTGTATACTGTATACCAAATCCACCTACCTGAAGTACATAACACCTGCACATAATACTTATTTATTCTAGCATTCTTTGCACTATGCTCCATCGCACTCTGCATGTGTACATGTATGCTTGTATGTGTATGTGCACCTGTATATCTCATCCACCTCTGACATGTACATAATGTAATTATAATAATAATGGTAATAATAATTTACTCCTGCATCCTTTGCACTACGCTCATTGCACTATTGTCTCAATCTGTCTATTTTGTTTTTGTTATATTGTGTGAATATATGTGTTCTCTATACTGTAGCCTGTGTTTGATTTTATTACTGTGTATTATTGTGTTATTGTATTATTGTATAAGTAAGCATATTGGGTGCATTGTACAATCCAGAGTCAAATTCCTCATATGTGTACACATACCTGAAATTCATAGTTTTCAGTGACCTAGAGGACAAAACAACAGACCAACACCATGACTCCCCCTTAGAGACGCCGCAAAGCAGTCAAATTGTATTTGTATCACCTTTCAACTTAAGAAAAATAAAGATTTGAACACAAACCACAAGTGTTGTGCATATCCGATCCATATAAAAGCGGCTCTCCACATAATGAATGTGTATTACTGGTGAATGCAGATGTAGTGTAAAAGCGCTTTGAGTGGTCGAAAAGACTAGAAAAGCGCTTTGAGTGGTCGAAAAGACTAGAAAGGCGCTATACAAATACGGAGCATTTACAACTTAACGTTACAGCATCCGCTGCCACATTTCTTCGGTTAAAAACCGCCAGGTCCCTGCCGCCACTCGACTGTGGTAATGTTTACTTTTACCTTCTGGGGAATCCCTCACCTAACACAGCCCAGGCTAGTCTCCTCCTTGATTAGTAAATCCGAAAGCACATCCAGCATAAAGTAACAAACTCAAAGTAACAGTGTCACTTGCATATTGGTTGGCGAGCCTGTTCTCATCTCAGGGCGTCATATACCGACGATTTGAGAAAGAGCAAAGCGTAGTTATGTGAGACGCACCGGGTGGCGCCTGTATTTGGCTTCACCGCTGCAGCTGGTTGTTCGTCCCGACTCGTTTTGTTTGTTTCCTGCGCTATATTGTTACTAAGTTTGTCAACAAACGTGTATACTGCATGGGTGTACGATCGCCAAACAATGCTGTTGATCCGATCCTCCATGGTGGAGTGCGGTGACGGATGTACCTGGAGTGGTACAGGTGAGTTTGCAGCCCCGTTCGTGTGTCCGACTGCAACTGCTGTGTGTTTGCGGCAGGGAGAGGACCTAATACGACCTACAAATAGACGGCAGAGAAACCGAGGAAAAAGGGCAAGGAGGCAGGTTTATCTGAAAAAACTTTTGAAGTTGGGGGTCTTTGACAGTGACGCCAGACCTTCATGTCTTCGTTCTGTCTTCCCTGACGTCCCCAGGACTCTGGTCCCGGTGCCCTGGAGAAACCCTACCACTGGTCGCGGTGTGTGTTCCGTGCATCTGACGTCAATGAGCTCTGTCCTGTGGACTGTACTTTTATCGGCACACCAAGACTCACAGGCTGTGGTGGAGGTCTTGCTGTGGTTTTTAAAATTTTTTTTATCTGCCAGTCAATAAGCACTGGCACGTACTCTTCTTTTGAACTACAGATGACTAAGGTTGGTCTTTCAAATACATTTTATTGTATTTTAGTCTACCGGCCACCTGGGCCAGCAGCCTCTTTTCTTACTGATTTTTCTGACTTCTTATCATCCATTATTAAGCTGGACAGAGTGATCATTGTTGGCGATTTTAATATTCATGTGGATGATGATACGTGGAAAAATGCTTCTGAATTTCTAAATATTACTGAATCTTTTAACTTCACTCAGCATGTCTGTGGTCCTACGCACAGCAAGGGACATACGCTCGATCTTGTTCTTTCTCATGGTTTAAACATTAATAATGTTTGCATCGAAGATGTATTTGTTAGTGATCACAAATGCATCTTATTTGATCTTGTTTGTGATGAGGTTCCTCTGCCTGCTAAATGAGCGTCCTGCTCACGTTTGATTAACCAGCTTACTGTTGAGAAATCTTCAGCTGCATTTGACGCAAGCTCGGTTCTTATTTCGAATGACGCGGACGCTTGTGCACAGGCGTTTAATGATCACTGCACCCTGCTGTTGGACAAAGTGGCGCCTCTTAACACTAGAGAAATTCCCTCTGTTAATACATCCCCGTGGATGAATGACGCCATTCGCAGCTTGAGGCATGTCTGTCGGAAAACTGAGCGTTTATGGAAAGCGACTCAGCTACAAGTCCACCGCCTCCTGACCGGAATGATCAAGGATGCTAGATCCTCTTGCTTTACTAACCTGATATCTGCCTGTAAAAAAACCCCTAAAACTCTGTTTGAGACCATTAACAACATTGTTTCTCCTGCTGCATGTATTGTCCCTGTGTTTTCAAATGTTGACTGCAACCACTTTTTGTCTCACTTTGTGGACAAGGTTAGAGCTGTCAGGGCAGGTATTGTTCCATCAGCAAACCCCCATATAGTTAAACATCACAGACTTTCAATACTGGACTCCTTCTGCCCCATTACCCTGAATGACATCATTAAGTAAGTGGGCATGATGAAACCTTCACAAAGCCCTGTTGATATTTTACCCACATCTTTGCTTTTAAAATCCATACATCTACTTGGCCCATGTTTGGTTTCAATTTTAAACTTATCTCTTCAGCTGGGCCAGGTCCCCAGCTGTTTTAAGCATGCAGTTCTGCAGCCTATCTTGAAAAAGAACAATCTTGATGCAGCTTCATTTAGAAAATATAGGCCTATTTCTAAATTGCCTTTTCTTTCAAAAATTCTGGAAAAGGTTGTTGCGAACCAGCAACATAATGATTTGGATTCCCATAATATCTTTGATAAATTTCAGTCTTGTTTTTGTAAAAACCATTCAACTGAGACTGCCCTCCTAAGGGTCTCAAATGATATTTTGATGGCTGCTGATGGGGGTAAATGTTCTGTGCTGGTCCTATTAGATCTCAGTGCAGCGTTTGATACTGTTGATCACAGCACTCTGATTGATAGACTGAAAACAACTGTGGGCATTACTGGATCAGCTCTGAACTGGTTTTGCTCCTATCTCTCTGACAGGAGTTTCTCTGTGTCCATAGGAACATATATGTCAGACTCTGCTCCTTTGTTCTATGGTGTGCCCCAAGGTTCTGTGCTCGGCCCCCTGCTGTTCAGTCTGTATATGCTTCCTCTTGGAAAGATTATTGGTAGCTTTAAAGACATATCTTATCATTGTTATGATGATGACATCCAATTATATTTATCTTTTAGTCCTCATAGGCTAGACAAACTGTCCGTGTTGCACAGTTGCTTAGCCTCCATTAACAAATGGATGGCAGACAACTTTTTGCAACTAAATACAGACAAAACTGAGGTGTTGATTTTTGCCTCAGACAACATTACCCCTAAAATTAGGCAGGCCCTTGGCGCTCTATCATCCTCTGACGGTAATGTTGTGCGAAATCTGGGTGTCATTTTTGAGAAATCTATGTGTTTTAACAGTCATGTTAAATCTGTGGTTCGTTCCTCTTGTTTCCATCTAAGGAACATTGCTAAGATTAGATCTATAGTTTCTAAAGAAGAGATGGAGATGCTTGTTCATGCTTTTATTTCTTCTCGTCTGGATTATTGCAATGTACTGTACACTTGTCTAAACAAATCCTGCACTGCAAGTTGTGCAGAATGCAGCTGCAAGGCTTTTGTCTAAAACTAACAAGAGATCACACATTACTCCTGTGCTTAAGGCTCTTCATTAGCTTCCGATTGGTTTTAGAGTACATTTTAAAATTTTAACCATTACTTACAGAGTCTTGCATGGTCAAGCTCCATCTTACATCCAGGATCTGTTCCATTGTCACATTTCTGGTCGCTCTCTGAGGTCTTCAGGCCAAGACCTTTTAACTGTTCCCAGAACACGTTATAAAACAAGAATTGATAGTGCTTTCTGTGTGGTGGCTCCAGGGCTCTGGAACGCTCTCCCTTTAGCCTTGAGAGCCTTGGATTCTGTGGAAACACCTTAAGACACATCTTTTTAGACAAGCTTTTTGAGTGATTCTCTGAATTGGGTGCCCTTCAAGTCCCCCAAACTTACTTCAAAGATTTTCAATTGAAGGAAATCACAAAATGCATTTTAACACTGTCAATTAATAGAACCAGGTGCCTTTGCATTAAATACAACACAATTGTTTTTTTTAAACATTTAATTTAAAGATAATGGGTTGCCTAAGTAGTAGACAACAAGCATGTTTGCATGTCCTCACTAACCATCATTACATTTTCATTGAATATCAAACAAATAAAAAGTGCAATTAATACCAAAATGTTGCTGCTAATATATGTTGGTCTACTTTAACTAAAATATACATATATATATAAAAATGTATGAATTATATATGAAATTGCAATATTTATACACGTCCTCCAGTTTGTTTTCAACCCCGTCACGCCATAATATTTACTATAAAAATAATTGATCAATCCCTGTGGCATCACATCCAGGAAGTGACATCACACAATTCTCTCGAAGAACATGCTGCAAAGAAAGGCAAGTGTCAGTATCTTTTCTTACCTATATTTCATGTTTTTCACTGTCAGATTAAGAATGTCATGCTCAACATTTCAACTCTGTTGTATGACTAAATGATAGTAAAAAATGGTTTGAGAAGAATTAAATAATAGTTTTGCAAAACATTACAATTTTATGATGTCCTAAATGCCATGTGGTGCTACTGTCCATACTGCTAAGTATGGAGTTATGGCTACTGTTAGCCAAAAACTTCAACCCCATCACGTTCAACCCTGTCACATTTTTTATTATAACAGGGTTGAATCGTTGTGACAGGGTTGAATGTTTGACACTTATTAGATTATTCAATTGTAGACTTGTATTGTGATGTGAACTTTCAGAAATAATCGATTATGCTCAATATTTATGTTCAATATTTTCAGACATTCCAATGGCAAAAACAGCAGCAGAGAGGCAAAGACAGTACAGAGCAAGAAGGGATGCAGACGCAGAGAGAAGGGAAAAATATCTCAGGAGTGAGCGTGAAAGGTGGAAAAGGGACACCAAGGCAGGGAAAAAGAAAAAAATAATATCTGGGTGACAGAGCTAAACGACATAGGCGAAAGATGTGGAGGGATGCTAAAAAAAGACAGTTCAAGTTTATTTATATAGCACATTTAAAAACAACACTAGTTGACCAAAGTGCTTTCCACAATAGACAACAAATATACATGACAACAGTAGAAAAAGCAAAACATAAAATAAATGTCACTATTCAACTCTGTTTGAAGGCCAATGAATAAAGATAGGTCTTTAGCAAGGATTTGAAAGTGTCAGGAGTTCGGGCATTTCTTATTTGAACAGGTAAAGTATTCTAAAGATTAGGAGCAGCTGAGAAGGCTCGGTCACCTTTAGTTTTTAACCTGGATCTGGGGACATCAAGGAGCATCTGATTGGATGACCTCAGTGCTTTGACCGGAGTGTGTACATGTAAAAGTTCTGATAAATAAGAAGGTGCCAACCCATTTCAAATTTTGAAAACAAGCAGTACAATCTTAAAATCAATCCTAAAGTGGACAGGAAGCCAGTGGAGCGAGGCTACAACAGGGGTAATGTGCTCACGCATTTTAGTTCCTGTTAGAAGTCGGGCTGCTGCATTCTGGACTAACTGTAACCAATGGAGAGATGACTGATCCACTCCAACATACAAAGAGTTACAGTAGTTGAGACGACGTTATAAATGCATATATTACTCTTTCAAAGTCTTTGCGTGGTAGGTAGGGCTTGACTTTGGCCAACAGTCTCAGCTGAAAGAAACTGTCTTTTACTACAGAACTAATCTGTTTTTCAAACTTAAAAGCACTGTCAAAGATCACACCTAGATTCTTGGTAAATGGACGACTATATGTTCCTAAAGTACCAAGAACATCTATACAAGCACTTAAATCCCCAGGTCAACTGAACACAACAACCTCAGTCTTACTTTCATTCAGACAGAGAAAGTTCTGATTCAACCATATTTTAAGATCTCTCAGGCAGTTGAGCAAGGACTGAGTTGCAGCTTTGTTGTTAGATTTTACAGGTAAATAGATTTGTATGTCGTCTGCAAAACAATGAAAGGAGATGTTGTGTTTTTTGAAAATGGACCCCAAAGGCAGCATGTACAGTGAAAAAAGCATGGGGCCCAATATGGACCCTTGGGGGACCTCACAAGAAAGAGGGGCAGCAGATGAAGAAAATTCACCGAGGTGAACAGAGAAACTTCTATCTGCCAGATATGATTGAAACCATTTGAGGGCTGTGCCCCTAATGCCGACACACTGTTCGAGTCGGGATAAGAGAATGGAGTGGTTAACCATATCAAAGGCAGCAGTCAAATCTAAAAGCACCAAAACAGCAGAGTTTCCAGAGTCAAAAGCTAAAGGAGATCATTAAAAACTCTTAAAAGGGCAGTTTCAGTATTGTGACGGAGCTTAAATCCAGACTGGAGTTTTTCATAAATACTAAAATCATCTAAAAATGATTGAAGTTGATTAAAAACCACTCTCTAGAATTTTTGACAAAAAGGGGAGCTTAGAGATCTAAAATTAGAGAGCTTTGAAGTATCCAGACTTTTTTAAACGTGGTTGCACAACTGCATGTTTGAAAGCAGCTGGAACACACCCTGAGCTGAGAGATGTATTAACCAAGGCGACAATGCTTGATCCAACAGTGTTAAAAACATCTTTCAAAAATCGTGCAGGAATACTTTGGGGCAGTTTGCAGGACGTAGTTGCTTGACTATGTCAGAAAGAAGGGGGAATGTAACTGGCTCAAACTGCAGGAAGACAGCTGGGCTGACAGGGGGGGACAGAGGGGTCACTGGTAAATATAGTGGGTGAAAAGCTAAGACCGGCAATTTTGTCTATAAAATATTTCAGGAATTTTTCACAAAAAATTGTAGATGGCACAACACAGTCTGATTTGCGAGGGTTAACAAGAGAGTTAAAGACATTGAAAAGAACCTCAAGCCTCTGGCTCTTATTTGCTACTACACGGGATAAAAATTTAGTTTTAGCAATTTTACTGCTCTCTGGTATTTAGATAGTGTATCCCGCAATATTTCAAATGAGACTTGAAGTTTGTCCTTTTTCAAATTTCTCTCAGCTATTCTACAGGCATGTCTGAGAGAGTGGGTAGTGTCATTCAGCCAAGGCTCTGAAAGTGGTTTAGAGCGTTTTTCCCTCAGTGGAGCAAGTCAGCACAGTCCAATATCTCAGTGCAAGTACAATCAAACTGGTAGGTGAGTTCCTCAACACTGAGGTTGCAGCCATCGACATTGTACAACAATGAGTTTTTAAAAGCAGCAGAAAACTGTGAGGCAGTTAAAGGGTTAATTGCCTTACAGAGGAAGAGGGAAGCTTTGAGGAATATTGACACCCCTCCACAAAGTCCTGTATAATCAAAATGCAGAGCAACCTAGATCTGTGTCCTCAAGTTCAGTTGTAAGGAGTTAATTTTGATTAGATGAAGTTGAGTGTAAGTTAGTGTGTTTTAGAGAGTGTAAGTGTATACTGTATGCAAGTGTATATAGGGGTTTGTCCATGTGAGATTTTAAATGTTGGCTGCAGCTTTGGTAATTATTTATTACCTGGTTTTGTTTGAGGCAACATTTGGAGGGAAAGAAACAATCCTGAAGAGCAAGATACAAACTGCACAAAGAGATAGCACAACTCCAACATGCACTCACAAAGGAGAGGAAACTTAAAGAAAAGTACAAAAAGAGGCTCCAGCGATCAGCAAAACATAATGAATCTCCAAGATCCAAAGTCCGTGAACTGGTGAAGAACTGTCCTGTGAACAGCAGAATCTTAGCCAAGGTTACTGTGGGAAAGATTGTCAAAAAGTATAGGCTGCAGAGATGGTCAGAACAGGCATTGGGGTTTTCAAAGAAACGCAGAAACCTTTTGAAGAGCAAAAGCCTGACCAGTTTTACCAGAAAGACTGTCAACAGGTTGCAGATACATCTATTCAGAAGAACGTAAAGAGCTTCTTTAACAGAGATGATGTCAGCAGGATAACTACAGGTAGAAAACAAACCATTACAAGAAACAAAGTAAAGATGCAAAAAAGGTTTCTTGTAGACACAATGAGAAACCTCCACAGAAAATTTCTAGCAGAGAATAATGTGAGGATCTCATACTCTTCATTTTGCCGCCTGCGTCCCTTTTGGGTTGTGCACCCCTCTTTGTCTGATCGTTAGACATGCCAGTGCAAACTGCATGAAAATTTAAGCTTTCTAGCAGAAAAGCTTAATCAACTAAAGCTGATCGAGACCTCAGATCTGGAGAGACTTACTAAAACTGTGTCCTGTGATACCACTTGCAAGGATTGAATGTATGGGGAGTGTGAGAACTGTAAAGATAAAACAGTTCCCCTCTCCAGTATGTACGACAGTGTAAAAAAAGTGTCCTATACTCAGTGGGGGACAGAAGAGAAGGCAAAAATGGATGATCAGGAGGGGCCAAAAGTAAAGATATCTGTTAAACAAATTGTTGAGGGAACCCAGGAGCAACTTGGTGAGCAGTTCCACACACGTTCAAGAAGCATTCATTCAATATTAGGCAACAGTATGCCTACTACCGTGAGCTGAGAAAGAGCATGGCCACTGATGAATGTCTAATTCACATAGATTTTTCTGAGAACTTCACCTGCAAGTACAGTTCTGAAATCCAAGCAGTGCACTTTGGATCATCTCATCAACAGGCAATACTACATACAGGGATTCATACAGGGTGTAGGCAGTAGCCAAGAACGTCTCAGGTTACGTATGTAACCCTTGTTCCCCGAGAAGGGGAACGAGACACTGCGTCGGTGACGACACTATGGAAACGCCTCTGGGCGTGGCAGGGCTGAACTATGAATGAAACTACTCCAATCCTATTGGTGTTACTAGAACGGTAGTGTGTGACGGCGTAACCGGAGGGGGTATATAAGCACGCCGGCACATAGGACACATTAGCCCTTTCTATGAAGCAAGGCACTCCAGGCGGGGTGAGGTGTGGCGGACCGACGCAGTGTCTCGTTCCCCTTCGAGGGAACATGAACTGCGTCGGTGACGACACTATGGGAACGACATACCCACTTAGGCCGCGCCGAAACCCCGCCTGCCCCCAGCGTGCAGAACCTGACGGCACGACTAGGAGGAGAGCGCACGGGTGCCGGGTGCAGAAGGCAGGTCCAGACTGTAAAACGGATAAAAGTGTGAGGGGTGGCCCAGCCAGCCGCGTCACACAAATCCTGGAGTGACGCCCCTGCGAGGAGGGCCCTAGAAGCCGCCATGCCTCGAGTAGATGCGCCCTTATGGCCATAGGTGAAGGCAAACCGCGCACCTGATAGGCCAGGGAAATAGTCTGAACAATCCAGTTGCTGATGGCGTGTTTAGAAGCGGGGAGCCCAGCCTTGGGGGACCCAAAACACACCAGCAACTGGTCTGCTTTCCTCCACCGGGAAGACCTCAGAGTGTAAATACTCAGTGCTCTGACAGGGCAGAGCAGATGAAGTCTCCCGTCCTCCGCCGTCACATGAGGTTGGGGATGAAACGCCTGCAGCACCGTGGACCCTGCCAGTCTGGCCTTAACCTTAGGGACATAACCTGGACAAGGGTGCAGGATGGCCCTGACCCTCCCCGGGGCAAACTCCAGGCATCAAGGAGACACCGAAAGTGCCTGGAGATCCCCCACCCTCCTCAGAGAGGTGATAGCGAGGAGAAAGGTCATCTTAAGGGTCAGGTGCTTGGCCCCAGCTCGACCCGCTGCCATGTAGGCCTTGCCCACCAAATCGGACGTCATCCGACACGGCTTGGTGGGGAGCGCCGGTGTCCGGAGGGATGAGGCGAGGTTGGGAGAGAGGTAGCTAGCCAGGGCCTCCTCCACTTGTGGCATTGCTCTGTAGCCGTGCTGTCTGATTTCTGTCATGTTGCCGTAGTCCAGCCGGGGGGACGTAGACAGCCGCGCAGAGAAGAGTTTATTCCATGATCTACACAACTCGTTGTGTAGATCCGTAAAAAATGGTAGGGGCCGACGCGGGGGTGGCGCTCGGTGTTGCAGAAACCGCTCATCTAGTTTGCTGCCTACCGATGGCTGCTGCACCGCCTGTGGCCAATCAATGTGCAACAACTCCTCGTATACTGGTGAGGGCTGATGACGTTCCGTTTCCTCCATGCTAAGCACATCTAGCTCCTCAGAGCCAAATTGTGTCAGCCTCTCCGGACTCACCCCTCGAGTAGGAGAAACCGAGAAACTGGCTCCCGATCGGGGGCGAGGGGAGGAGGATTCCTCGGACGAGGACCGGAAAAAGGCCTCAGCCGTTCCGGCACCCTCGGCGATCTCGCGTTGTGATCCCCAGGATCGGAGCCGCCTCAGCGACCGCGGGGCCTGTGCCACAAGGGGAGCGCATCCGACCATCCTCTAGGAAGAGAGCCGCTCAAGACCTCAGCACCCTCAGCGGCAGGGCCTCGCAATGGTCGCAGGCAGCCCCCAGCCGCCGATGCGACATCCCCAGGCATGAGACGTACATCCCATGGGTATCACCCTCCGTGATGAAACGCTCACATGGAAAGACACACTGTCGGAATCGCTTCGACATGATCTGCTGCTTCGTCTCAACGTCAGGTAGGATAATGGAGCTTCCAAACATAGCCAGAGTGCCTGCTGAATAGAAAGAAGCTAATGTGTCCTATGTGCCGGCGTGCTTATATACCCCCTCCGGTTACACCGTCACACACTACCGTTCTAGTAACACCAATAGGATTGGAGTAGTTTCATTCATAGTTCAGCCCTGCCACGCCCAGAGGCGTTCCCATAGTGTCGTCACCGACGCAGTTCGAGTTCCCTCGAAGGGGAACCGACCTGCTTCAGCACAATATCCCCATTAAAGCACAAAAGCCCAGCAGCTATTTGGGAGCATCTGAACCCTGTATTGGATTATGTGCAGGCAACACACCCAGAGGTCTCTGTGATACACTTTTTTAGTGATGGGCCTTGTACCCAGTACAAGCAGAAGGGCAATTTTTTCCTTTTTAGCACTGAGCTGGAGAAAAGAGGTATTAAGGCAGGGCCAGCCATGGCAAAGGAGCACCAGATGGTGTTGGAGCAGCCTTGAAGAGGACTGCTGACATGTAATAAGCCATGGCCGGGACATCCAAGATGCACATGAACTCTTCGAGGCCCTTTTGGAGACCAACACATCGATCAAGTTGTTCTTTGTCAATGGTGATACTGTTGAGCAGGCACTTGAGAGGATGCCATCAAACCTACCAGCAGTCCCAGCTACCATGAGGATACATCAGGTGGTAACTCTTGCTCCAGGAGAGATACTGTCTCGTGATGTCAGCTGTATGTGCTCGACCCAGAAGCAGTTACAATGCGAGTGAACATAATCATTTCAGCTTTGTTAAGAAGGTGCCAGATGCTGTGTCACGGAGGCAGACACAAATCCATTGGGAAGACCCAGAGGTGCTAGGGCAGTGGTGTGTGCTCACATATGATAAAGATTTGTTCCCAGGAATAATACTTGCGATGGATGAAACGCATGTGCAAGTAAAATGCATGCACCGTGTCGGGCCAAACAGGTTCTTTTGCCTGCTCGTGAGGATGTGCTTTGGTATGTTTTTGATGATGTGCCTCATCCCACCTCCTAAGCCAGTGACATCACGGCACATGGAAATTCAAAAAGATGTTTGGGCCAGGCTTTCTGAATAAAGAATGAATTAATGGACATCTTACAGTCCTGTTTTTAAAGTTCAATGTTAAAGCACTAAATACAAATTTTAATCAAAATGTGATCCCATTTTGAACCAAATGGAAAGATCGATTGATGTTTGTGATGAATTAATGCTTAATGTTTTTGATTTAATGTTAAATACTTTAACATTAAATAGTTTGTTTTTGCCAACTTCAATAAAAGAAAATTTTATTGAATGTGATATCATTAATTTTACAGGTAAGAAATCCATACTATATTGAAATAATGATCATCATTTTCAACCCTGTTATCATTTCAACCCCGTTATTGAGTCAACCCTGTTATTTGATAGTTTTTATTAAATATTTTCGTGATAAGAAGACAAATTAGGTCAATGTTTGTTTTGCTGTGTGTAGAATTTACAGGACAGTCGGAATAAATATGAAAGCCTGATTAAATCCTAATGTTAATGCATATTTTGTGATAAGATTTGAAGACCAATGTTAGATACGGTTTTCATGACCTGATTTGGTATTGAAAATGGTGAGTATTTAAAAATAAAATTCTACATGCAATAAATGATATCAAACAAGGGACATCTCATTAAAAAGCTTCTACAAGAATTTACTTGAAAATCCTGTTAAATCATATTTACACAGGGTCCAAGTGGTCTGTGACGGGGCTAAACTCCAAAACAACTTTCAGTAAGAAAAAACACTCAATAACGATTAGAATTTCATGCCTGAGGTGGGAAAATGTATTTTCTGAAAGGTTTGACTAATCCACTATCACATGAAATGATCAGAAATATCACTATTTGAGGTATTAAAAAAAAGTTATGACCCAAAAGGCACCCATCTCAGAGAATCACTCCCATATAGTTTGGTATTTTAAGTGTTGTTGTTGTTATTTGTTTTATTTTATTCTATTTTTTACTGTGAAGCACTTTGTGACCCCTCTTGTCTGTGAAGGGTGCTATGTAAATAAAGTTTACTTACTTACTTACTTCCGGAAGCGTCTCTATGAGACGCTCTGGGGCGTCCCGTACAGACCGGAAGTGCTAGCTAGCTAGCTACGTTTGTGATAAAGGTGTTGACAGCCCCCCGAAGCCCCTACCCTTACCATAACCATCAGAAATGTTAGTACCTAAACCTAAGTCACTGACTTTATGCATGTCGACCGGCTAACCCTACAGCTGCGCACGTGCTAACAGGTAGGGTTAGCCTTCCTTATGTTGCTGCAACGTAGCAATCTCATATCAAGGCGTAAATCCTCCGTTACAGTGACCTGGAGTTAAACAATACACACACAGTTCCTGTGATTTAAGTGAAATTTATTAGCTAACTAAAGGTGAATAAAAATGCGGTTAAATATACATCAAATAGGGGGCATTGCACTTCAACATTATTTTACGCTGTGTTGCTCATTAAACAGTGCTGTAGCCTGTCGGAGGTGGGTTCATATCAACATGCCTAAGAAAGACGATATTTAGAGGGATACATCCAAGACGAGTTCATCGATGGCTAGCAACAATGCTATACTAGCAGGTATCGCTAGCCATGGGGCAGAGCTTGTGAAAATCACCTCACTCGTGGATGGCTTAAGAAATCTTTGGAGGGCCGCCTTGACGCAGTTGAAACGACGCTATCATCGCTTCAGAAGAAAAACCATGAAACTGAGCTCCGCTTTGATGACTTCGACGAAGTCATGTCAGCTAACGACAGCCGCATGACAGCATTGCAAGCTACGTGCAACGAGCTACAGGTGGTCTCCTCAGAGCCAAGCTGAACGATTTGGAGGGCCGCTACTGATTTTGTTTCTAAGCTGATCCCAGAGCTATTCAGCCATGACAACTTTAGCAGACCCGTTAAAATAGACGGGCCCACCGAGCCTGAGACCGAAGCCCCACCATAATGAATGGCCGCGGCTCATCATTGCCAAGGTCCACAACGACCGGGATGTGATCGAAATACTACGACTCAGCCATCAACAAGCTCTACCACGGTGAGAGAGTCTCCATTTTCCCCGACTACACGGCGGAGGTCTCGCACAGCGACAGGCCTTTACAAACGTGAGGAAGCGGCTGACCGAAGCTGGTGCTAAATGTTCCCTGCGCTTTCCAGCCAAGCTCCATGTTGACTACAACAACACACCGAAGATGTTTGTGTCACCGGCCGAAGCTGAACAGTTTGCCAACTCTTTAGGCCCAGCAAATGACTCTTAACTCCTATATATTATATCACTATTATACTATATTGTGTGGGTGTATATATATATATGTACATACATATATAATCTCGGACAAGTTATTTTCCTATCCAGCGTTTTGATAAATGTTCAGATCTGACACTTATTTTTAGCTGATCACCGATGCAACATATTGCATGTGTTTCAATAGCATCTCACACAGTGTGTGCTTTCTGGTGCGTAAACCTAGTACTGGGACAATTTTATTTATTACCTTCTTTTTGTATTAGTATTGATTGATAATCCCGGATAATCCTTTCATGGATACACATTTTTTCTATTGTATTTTATCTTTATTTTCTTAACTTTGATATTTTACATGCTGCACTGTTTATACCCTTCTACCTGTTATACCTCACCAAGCATGTGTTCTGTATATCGCTTACACTGAGTACCTCCTTTTGAGTCCAGTTTAAACATTAGTCTGTATTGGAGATGCGCACGGGGCCCCGTGGTAAGTGTGATTTTTAGTGTGCAGTTTGGCTGGCTCTGTTACCCGGCAGCCTCCTTGTTAGCTAGTGGGTTGTACCGCTTAGTTCTTAGCGGGTTTGGGTTATGTGGGGGTTTTATTTGTCTTTCCTTATCTGTCATTTTTATCATTGGATGTTCTGCCAGCCCTTTATATGTCACATGTCAAACTTTACCATCTGTCCCTCCACATAGATCCATGTCACTTACTCACTTAGGTCAGGGAATTGTAGGGGTATGGGCAGAGCCCTTAAATGAGGTAAAGTATTCTCGCATCTAAAGTCCCTGTTGTCTGATATTGTTTTTTGCAGGAGACCCATATCCAACCTTCAGAGCAGAGGCGTTTAAGATCTGTGTGGGTGTCTCAGGTGTACCAATCCACCTTTTCCTCCAAGGCAAGGGGGGTGGCCATTCTTGTTCGCAGAGCCGTCCCATTTGTATTCAAAACGCAGACCACCGATCCAGGAGGGAGGTTCATACTTGTCACAGGTACTGTCAACTCAGTTCCTTTAGTTCTCTTAAACATTTATGCACCCAACTTCGATTGCCCTGATTTTTTCTGTAAAGTATTCAACCTTGTCACGGAATATAATGATCATAATATAATTATCGGCTGTCACAGTTGGTCCTGTGTCTGTGGGCGTGTGTGGGTTTGTCTTTGCCTTGGCAGGGAGCTGGTCGCCCGGCAAGGCTTCACACCTGTTGCCAATCCTCATCTACACCTGGTCTTAAGATGTGGGGCTCCCTGAGACTCGTCGCCAGATTATTCCTAGCCATAACTTGGTTGAGTACTTCAGGCCAGCTTGTTTCCTGAGCGTTTAGTCTTTTTCCAGTGTGTCTCTGCCTGAACCCAGATTAATGTTTTTTGTTTATCTCCTTTTTCTAGTTGCCGAGTCCGGTGTCATTTGCCCTGCTTGGAGGATCTCTAGGAGAGCGGATTGCCCCTGCCCAGGACTGCCTGCCCCTGCTCACATCTCACCCACTACCATTTTGTACTAGTCCTTTGTGAATAAACTCTTTACTTTGACGGGCTTTGAGTGTTCTATGTCCGCACCCGGTCCTCAGTCTTACTAAAACCTAACAATCAGCGGCGACTTTAATTGTTATTTTGATGTTGGATAGGTCCTCTTCGTCCGTGGCCCCATTATTAAAATCTGTCTCAGTACTCAACAACTTTACCGAATCCCTGGACCTGGTTGACATTTGGAGACACCAGCACCCCCTAGAAAGTAAATTTTCTTTCTTTTCCCCTGTGCATGGCAGTTTCACAAGAATTGATTATATGCTGGTTGACTTTAGACTTATTTTGGATGTAATAAGCTTGACTTATCATAGTATCCTAATATTGGATCATGCACCCCTCTCACTGGTGATTGACTTCAATCTTTATACCCCTCAATATAATTGGAAATTTCTCTCTATATTTAGATGACATGTTCAGTGGCTGCATATCGACTAAGATTGCAGATTTTCTGCTCATTAACGACAATGGTGCTGTCTCAGATTCTACCTTGTGGGAGTCGTTTAAGGCTGTTATAAAAGGACACATCATCTCATATCAGTTGTCTCGAAAAAGGGCCAGGCACAGGCGTCGCATTGATATTGAGGCTGAACTGTATTCGTAGACTAAAACAGAATCACTGTGAGCTGGGTGAAAAGGCCGATAAATTGCTTGCTAGGCAACTGAAGGGCGCCATATCTGATAGGGCAATACATAAAATTTCCTCATCCACTGGTCAGCTAATAACTGATCACAAGCAGATCAATGACAGATTTTTTAGTTTCTACAGCCAGCTATATACTTCCAGATCTACTGCTACGGAAACCGACAATGCCAATTTTCTCTATACTTTAATTCTCTAGACATTCCAGTCCTATCTGAGCCTGCGAGGCTGGAATTGGACTCTGACTTTACGCTCGAGGAGATCCGAAATGCTATTCGTTCTTTTCCCAGTGGCAAAGCCTGTGGTCCAGATGGATCTGGGATAGAATTTTACAAGACGCACATTGACGTCATCGCCCCCCTCTTGCTTCGGATGATCAGTTGCTCTGTGAAAAATGGTGCCTTCCCTCATACCCTCTACGACGCCCATATCTGTGTCCTCTTAAAAAGGGACAGAGACGAAACAAATGTTTCTACGTATCGTACCCTAAGTCTGCTTAACTCTGATCAAAAAGTTATTGCAAAAGTCCTGACCAACAGGTTAAACAAATAAATTGGCACATTAATTCATCCCGATCAATCAGGTTTCATTCCCGATCGATTTTCCTTCTCAAATACAAGATGATGTAAATTTAATGTCTTCAACTAAATTCCCCCACTCCGCTGTGATCTCACTAGATGCCCAGCAGTCTTTCGATCAGGTAGAGTGGGGATACATGTTGGCTGCTCTTAATAAATTTGGCTTTGGGTCAAAATTTATGAATATATTAAAATGCTTTATGCTCGCCTCGATCTTCTGTTCTAACCAACCATGAAAGATCCCCCCCGTTCTCATTGCACCGTGGCACCAGGCAAGGCTGCTACCTCTCTCCAATGCTTTTTGCATTAGCTCTTGAGCCGCTGGCCATGGCCATCAGAGCCATCTCCCAAATCTCTGGCATAAGGTGCGGCACGTCCGAATACACCATCAGCCTGTATGCAGATGATGTATTTTTGACTGTTATGGATGTAAAATTGACTTAATCTGTTGGATGGCTTTGTGCGACTCTCTGGGTTTACTATAAATTCGGAGAAATCTGTTTTTAGTTTTCTTCCTAATTTGCCCTTCAGAGTTACCCCTGACCGCTTTTCTTACCTGGGGATTAATATCCCCAGAAATCCGAAGCTTCTTTTTAAATATAACTATATGGATGTGATTAACAGGCTCATTGTTTGGACGTGTCAATATTGTCAAAATGGTTGTGCTCGCTAAATTTATTTATCTATTTCAAAACATGCCCATCCTCTTCACTTTTTTAAGATGTTAGACTCTATTATCATGCCTTTCATTTGGGCCTCCAAGCCTCCCCGTATTTCAAAGGCCCACTTACAGAAGCCCACTGAGGAGGGTGGTTTAGGCCTGCCCGTCTTTCGGCATTATTACTGGGCCTGTAATGCCAGAGCTTGGGTCTTCAGGAATCAGTCCACGGCTGGGGGTGCAGAGGTGGGTGGGCCTAGATGGCCTGAGGTGGAGCTTGGCAATGCCGTATCACTTACTGGGGCCTCCTTGTCAGCTATTCTTTTCTCAAAACCTGATATTAAAATTAAATCGCTACGCAGTAATTTCTTTCTCTGCAACTCAATTAAAATCTTAAACCAAATCAAGGGAATTCTGAACCTCCCAAAAATGTCAATTCATGCTCCCATATGTCAGAACCCCTGTTTTAAGCCTGGTTTGATGGACGCTGTCTTTAAGCACTGGTCAGATAAAGGTTTAACTACTATTAGGGATCTCTACATTGATATTCATTTTGCATCTTTCGCCCATCTCCAGCCCATCTCCAGGCCAAGCCCATCTCCAGGCCAAGTTCAAACTCCCTACCAATCAATTTTTTCGTTATTTACAAATTAGGAACTTTGTTAAGCAATCTTCCCCTCGCCTAGATGCGACCCCCATGCAACATGACTTTTATGATGTTATGACCAGACCTCCCAGCTCCAAACATTTGATCTCTCGGTTTGTCAAGGTCTTCACTACGGCAACCCTCTCTCCATATTATGGCGGCGTGGATCAGGGACACCGGTGAAACAATCTCTGACGAGCTATGGGCGAAAGGGTTGAATAAGATAAAAGCATGTTCTATTAATGCTTGTTACGGCCGCCGCTGGCTGCCTTAGAGTAGTTGTGTTTTGGAGTTCTCTGAGCTGTATGCAAATCCCCACGGCAAGCACCTGTCGAGGATTGGTTCCCCTGGACCTGGAACCACCCACTTCCTGGTTGCTGTTTGCTGGCGTCTGATTGGTGTGGCCGAGGATCCTACCGAACCTGCCAACCAGAACTCACCAATCAACACCAGCTGGCCTACAAATAGTTTGTGTTCCTGCAGTTCGAGGCGACTGTGAGCCAGTGATCAGTTCGCCTTGTTGTACCCCTGTGAATGTCTTGAGTGTTTAAATCTGATCTGTTTGTTGGTTGCCGGCTTAAGTGACTCTTGTCAGTAAAAACCTTTGTAAACTAGATTGTGAGTGGCACCCTTTAAGGGGGAAAATTGTTTGTTTGGTTACACTACATTCCTGTACAGCATGTAGGTACTGACCTCCTTTTGTTAAGTGTTTTTTTTGTCAGTACCTACATAGCCTCCTTTTGTTATGTTTTTTTGGAGACAACTCATTTAATTAAACTTCGACTCAACCTGATTTCAGTTGTCCTTACCACCTTAATTTAACCCAAATACCTTGTTACTGCCCTACCCTAACGAGCTGGGTTGTAACATGCTCGACTTCAGCTCATTCAGTTTAAAGTAGTTCATAGGCTGCACTATTCCAAGACTAGACTGAATACAATTTTTCCTGCTCTCTCCCCCACTTGTGATGAATGCAAATCAGCTGATGGAACTCTTGGGCATCTTTTCTGGCCCTGTTCTAAGCTCACAAGGTTCTGGGATGACATTTTCAGTCTGTACGGCGCTGTTTATGATAAACAACTGGTCCCTGACTGTCTCTTAGTGATACTGGGCTGCTCCCATGGTTCCTTAGCTCTTCCATCCGCTTTACAACAAGCCCTCATGTCGGTTTTCTATGTTCAACTCCCAGGATAAGTTTAAAAAGATCTGGGGCCCCTTCATAGAATACATCAGGAAGGATAGTTCACAAACTGGGACCTAGATGCGCTGCATTTGCATTTTGTTCTCTTTTTTTGTTTGTTTGTTAGTTATCCATGCTGAGACTCCATTCCCCCCGGCTCAGGCCTCTTCGACTTAATCTCTGTGAGTGGACTTTCTGGGTCATCCGTTCAGTGTATTGATATACTTTTTTTAAATAATCAGTAAGTGCTGGCTGTTTTTTGTTGTTGTTTGTTTGTTTGTGTGTGTGAGGGTATCTTTTTATTTCTTAAGTTTCACTTTTTTGTTTACCCATGTGATTTTCTGTCTTTTGAGTTTGTTTTGTGTGCCTGTGTATATCAAAATCTGCATAAATAAAATAAAAATAAAAAATAAAAAAATATACATCAAAGAAATAAACAATGACTAACATTAAACAAACAGAATGCAAACAATGAGAATGATGGGGTTCAAGGTAAATTGAGTTTTTTTATTGTGGGGAAGAATTTGATTCATAAGGAGCAAGATAACTAATAAGCGCACGTTATGATAATAATTCAGTTAAATTGGTTAGGAGTTTGTCTAAGGATTAGACTAACGGATCACTAACTGATCACAGAATGCAGGGTTGGTTCTACGTAACTGGGTGTTGTCAGCCGTGGGCTGGTCGAGCGGGCTCCACGCTAGCTGCCCAATTCCTGGCTTTGTGCTAGGGATTTTTCTGGGGGTTCTTCCGCTTTGTCTGGATGAAGAAAAACACTTGCAGTGGCAGGGCCATCCTCAGCCTGGCAGTTAACCCTGGCTCTGTTCTGGTTTGATGTCCTTTTGTTACTGCTGGCGTAACGGGGTCACGTGGCTGGGTCCGAACTTCAGTGGGAGCAGTATGAGTTAATTCGACTAAAATAAAGCTTAAAAGAACTTGGTCATTCTTGAACTCAGAGTTGCGCAACTGAAACGGTCTGCTAACTTTACAAACAAAACGAAGTAAATTCAACGAAGGTTCGCGTAAATATGGCTAAGTACTGCTGAAAGACAGAAAATTTCACGTACAATGCCGGCCAAAACTCCTTAGGACGTTGCTGGGAGATGGGGCACGCTGAGCGTGTTCCAACAGCTGCTGAAGAGGTACCGAGGAAGAAGACAAGAGAAGCGTGTGCTTGGCTCTGTGCTTTTGTTATTTGGGGCGTATCCCAGTAGGGCTTTGTTTCCCCTGAGGGAGGGCTTCCGGTCTCCTCTGGGACTGTGTCTTAACTCTAATATGTTTTTTTGCGTGTATTGTAAATCAAATACCTTCCCATAATCACCTTAAATGTCATAAACAGTTATACTGTTTTTAGTTTAAGCATTTGATAAAATGAGGGAAAACAATTAATTAATCATTGTAATGATTAGAATGGTTACCAGTTAAAACACATTTTCAGGATTTCAGGATCGGTTAACAGGGTTAATGATAATATCACGTGTTCTTTAACAAGAAAATATATAAAAAGGTGTTGAAGCATGGCATTAGTATAAAACAAAACAGACAGTGATCGGTACAGGATAATAGGGAGAAAGTAGAAACCTTACTTCCCTTATGATTCTTTTAGCTTTCAAACATAGTATTTAGAGAATAACTCAAATTGAAGTGGAGAGAACTAATTAAACAAGGTAGTAGGCAAGTTTAAGAGACAACATTTCTTGTTCCCACAAAGGAATGTGATCTGGAGTGTCTTTTTCCGGCGTCTGTCTCATCAGTTTTGCGTATCTGCGTGAGAAGGAGGGGGCAGGTTGAGAACCCATGTTAATGACTCTTTGGTGGGTATAGAACCACGACCAAGAAAGAAAGGGTTTGATGTTTGAAGTAATTAGAAAGGGGGGCACGGTTACTATGGTTACCCTGCCATTTTGCTCATCCTGTGGAGCGTCGGGGTGACACCTTTATGGTCAGAGTGTCTAGAATGTCTCTCAGAATACACAGTTTGTAGTCTTTATGTCTGTTTGTGCAGGTGTATTTCTATACGCCAAAGCTGAGTCTTTTCCTGTGCAGGTCACAAAGGCCAAATCTTGGGAGGAGGCCCATTGGGTAAAATAACCAATCTCACCTTTCTCTCAGGGGAGACACTTAAAACAAACTGGCTGGTCCACTACACATTAAAACTATGAATAAGCTGATTCTGATTCTGAACGGCAGATAGAATCCAGTCAATTTTCATAATAAAACACTCTATGGAGACTCCTGATCGTAAAACAACAATAAACACGATTAAAACGGACACAAAAGAAAATTATTTAACTACGTAGCCTACTTAATCGCAGTAGAAGCACAAAATGCAAACACTGATTACCAAATCAACAAAATCTAAACATGTCAGCAAAATCAGGCAGGCAAAGCGCTCTGATTCTGAAATGCTTCTTGTAGGAAATGCAGCCTGCTGACGGAACAAAACGGGGTCACATAGAGCTGTGATGAAGGTATTAGACTCCAGTGGACTTTGACGCCGGGCTATGGACACATTAAAATTGTGGCACGGCCGTAACGTGCCGTAGCCGGCGTCATGGATTCTTGGCATTATCATATCAAGTTTTAAGTTTCAACTCATTATTTTTTAGCACCAAAAAGTATAGTGTTGAATAGCTCCATTCCTCTTGCTGATGCTGACTGTGAATAAATAATAAAGTAGCAGTCATACATTGAAATAACACACCTAGATTATAACATTTTCAATTAACCCTTCGCTAAGCCACTCCCTGAATACACAGCTGGCCAATCACAGCGCAGTATAGGTCTTGCTCTAACTGAGGTCTGACACTTTCATGGATGTGCTCCATTGACTCTAATGCAAAAAGAGTCGTTTTCTAGCTTTATTTGGCTGTATTTTTCTAAGATATGGTCAAACACTGTTCCTGGGGCACTTGCAATAGCTACAGTTGCTACCCAGAGAGGTTGATAGGAATAGTACGATTTATTCTCTTTCCAAAACCTAAAATAAATCCAGAAAAATGTCGGCTGTGGATTGTTCCTAATTTAATGTTACCCATACACCAGATTAGCTGGTCACCAGCATAACCAGCATAATGCACGCTGGTCGTTTGTCGTTCTACATAGGTAACTTTAGGCTACGCCAACAGTGGCTAGCGTTAGCTCCAGAAGTAGCAGGATTAGCTTTTTTTCCTTTGGATAACGTAAGCTATTCATACTGTATGAAGCTACTGTGTTTGTTTTTTATAAAGCATTTTGCAAGGGTATAGGTTTGCATTTGTCTTAACATGTTGGTGACACTCAGGTTAGTTATTTGTCCAAAAGAAGATAAAATAAAGATCTATATCATTTACACCGTTCGTGTAGCTTTTCACACTTAACGATTCATAATGAGTTGATAGTTTGAATCAGCTGTTTTGGAGCAGTGAGAGATTTAACACACAAGGTTATTTAAACAATTATCCACAGAAAGAAACTACTACTCACCACAGCCAATGTTGGCATATCCTAATTTGCATGGTTTAGATATACAAATATTGATAATGGATATTTTGATGGACCCATGCATTCAGACTTTTTAAAAATGTTTTGGATAATGCAAATCAGTCACTGCTGCCAACTCCTTTTCTAACTGTGTAATCTGTGTGTATAGTGAATAAAGTAAAAGTATTATTACAGCAAGCTATTGTGTCTCCATTCATTTTTAAAAAGTGGATATTTACAAAATTGCATGTGTGTTCATTTTTACAGATTTAACAGTTTGATAGTCCATATGGTCCAGCAGGGTTCTAGTTACGGTCCATAAGGAGGGTCTGAGCTCTTATTGAAGCAGTAAAATCATGCATCTGTGGGGGTCACTAATTCATTTACCAACAACCATTATTTTTAATCACAAATGTACATTGTATTAATAAGATAAACACACTAAAATAAACACGTTTTCCAAAAGAACTATGCTGCGCACCAAGGTTATTATAGTTTAGGATTTTTCATTAGTTTTTATTTTTATTTCGTTTTGACTTTTTGTATTCAGTTTCAGTTTAGTTTTAATTCGTTTTTTAACGTGAATTTGCTAGTTTAGTTTTTATTTTTCGAAAATGCTTAGTTTTTTATAAGTTTTAGTGTTAGCTTTAGTCTTTGTCGCTGCACGATGCCAAGCTCAGTTCAGTTTAGTTCAGTCCAGTTTAGTTTATTAACAAACATTAAAATGCAAGTACAATCATTAGAAATAATGCAGATTTGTGAAAAGGGACACCTTTTTAAGCTATCTGAAGCTTGTAGGGGCCCAAACACTAAGCAAAGATTGTCTAAATAAATGCTACAAATCTATGAAGCACATGCTACATCTACGGTATAATTTAAAACCTACATACAGAAAACCCTAAGAGCAAAGTATCCTAATCCTACTACCCAGTGGTCCCAAGAAATGAATTACATCAGTCTCTAGCTCTATCATTCTTGGTTAAATAGGTGAAATACAATAAATGGACAGCTAAGAAACTGGAAGGTAGTGGAGGCCTCCTTTGGAGCCACAAACAACAGGTCCCTAGCACACTGAAGGTAAGTATGACTGGAAAGCAGTTAGGCTATATTAAAATGTAAACCCATATTTATCAAAAAATAGATTCTATGTTAAAAGCACAAAGAGACAGGTTGGAGATATGAATGAGGCCATAAAACACACACTGGCTGACATGCAGTTAATATAATGACCAGTAGACAGTTAACCCAGCGCAAGGGGAGCTCACAATCAATGGGCAAGGGGCAACTTTATCCCACACACAGGATGAGCACTAAGCCAGACCATCAGAACAGAACAAGGAAAAGAAAACCATTAAGACAGTGACTCACTACCTGCAACCCAAACTAAATTAAAGCTGCAAGCAGCGTTGGCAGGCCCTCGCACTTGTAGCACGTCCGGGTGTGAGCCGGCCGAGTTGCATACTCTCGACCTCTGCCGGTGCGGGTGTGAATTTGCAACGCGGTTCTGACGCCGCATGAAGGTGTTATATGTCACTTCCTGTGTCCCCTATGTGGAGCTACATAGCACTTGCCGCTATGAATATAAATCGGTATTGGTGTAGATGTCTGCGGGGTGGGAGAGTTATCAAGCACGTAAAGTTTGTTTCAGATGTGAGCATGTACACTGAACAATAATGTACCCAAACAATAAAATAAATTCCTTTTATATTTCCCTGCCTTGTTGTTTATGTGTACATACAGAGGAAGAATGTGAGAACAGCACGCATTTCATCGTTACTGTGTGTTAGAGCATGGGAGAACAGTGGATACTTTTAATACAGCCCACACCCCTAATACTGTGTAACTATAACAAGTAGAGAACAGAAGAAAAAGATGTTCTTTCTTTACAACTGTCTGCATAGCTTATTCATATTGTGTAATGAATGAAAATAAATAGGCCTACTAGGCTCCTCTCTACTTTGACATTTAAGATTAGCTTGTTTGATCCACCTTCATACACATGTGACATTACTGCAACTTGAGAAAGGTGAGTTGTTTTCTGCTCCAGCCTGCCTAAAAGAAAAGCGTTTTTGGGATTAAATGGACTTTATTAGCTGCTGCAGTGCAGGATGAACTCAGAATAGACCCATTTCTCACCTTATTATTCTAAATCATGCAACGAAGAAGAAGAAATGCATAATAAATCCTGGGACAAAATCTGTCCACAAATACTGTACAGCATGTAGTCTATGAACAAGACTTGTGTTATAGCTGACTTGGGCAGTGAAATGTTTAATTTTTTAATTCATGTGGTCATAGTTGTCCACAACTCAAATCAGAATATAAGAAATGTTTTATACCACCTCAAGAAGGCTTCCTATCAGAAAGGTAGGAAGGTATTTCAAATGTACAACTGCAGTACTTAAATCTAAGTAAAGTAATTTCCCTGACATTTTTGTGTTACTTTACTTTTAATAGACGCACGTAACAGGTTTTATACTTCCTGTGAGTATAATCCAATCAATCTTATTTTCATACTGTATATCCGTTGCGTAATTTGATAAATTGTGTTGTATGTCGTGCTCACATCGTGTACTACTGAGACTTCATTACCCTCTTCAGAGAAGACTCTGACTGCAACATGCGTCTTTGTAAAGATAGAAACGGACAGAAAAAGTCTCTAACTCTGCCTGTCAGCTCGCTCTGCTCCGTTAAAACTGAATTTCCATACAGAATTGAATACGAGTGCACTCCAGATTTAGCTGCAGCCAGCTGACCGTGTGCTTCTCCCTGTACCACAGTTCTGTGTCCATGCATGCAGCAAACTGAAAGCACTGTCTGTGGAGCGTCTACGTGAAAAGAGAAGGAAGACATTGCTGGTAGTATTGTCTTCAGAGTTGTTAAACACCTCAGCGCACTGAAGGAAGCCATCTGACTGTGTGAGGGGCAAGATCGTTGATGTCTGCAGGCAGAGTAGGCCTAGAGCTCTCCTGTCTGACTGGTCACCAATAAGAGAAGATGACCCCTTGAGACACAGCCCTCCTCATTTGCATAATGAGGCAGAAATGCATACAGAAATTTAAAAAGGACAGGAAGAAATAAAAGAGAAAGAAAATAAATAAGGTAAATAAATACAAAGGAAGAATAAAACAGACAAAAATATTAAAACACACACATAAATAAATACATTAAAAAATTTGTAATAAATAAAGTTGAAGATTATAACGAAGAATAAATAAATAAGGTAATTATAACAAAGGTGAATAAGTAAAGGCACTAATTAAAATATATACATTTATGTCTCCTTGTATGATTTAATTACTACCAAAGTTTATTTATTTACTTTATTTTTTGTGTATTTAATTGGATGCTTATTTATTTATTGAGCACAGTTATTTATGTATTTATTTGTATCTCATCTGTATTTATTTATGACTGTGTCAGGATCGGTCCTACATAGCGGGGTGGGAGAGTTATCAAGCACGTAAAGTTTGTTTCAGATGTGAGCATGTACACGGAAGTTACAACAACTTCCTGTGTCATGGCGAAGACTTGATCTCTGACGCCACGCCACGGACACACCATTGACGAAAACTCGCAAATAGCACAACTTTTCATCTTCAATGCCTTTAGAAGGCACAGCAGAAATTTGAAGTCGGTCGGACTAAATCCCTAGGAGGAGTTCGTTAAAGTACGAAGTGTGTAAATCATCCAAAATGGCCGTAAAATTCAAAATGGCCGACTTCCTGTTGGGTTTAGGCTATGGCTCCAAGAGACTTTTTTGTGCGTCTGGACAAGATACACGTACCACAGAAAATTCGTGCACGTAGGTGAAACGTGCGGCGGGGGCTGCTTCGTTAAAGGTCACTTCCTGTTGCCAGCAGGTGGCGCTATGACTGTGGGTGAATGTCAGCATGTACATGTGTTCAGGGCGGGACTCTCATCCTACATGTACAGTTTGGTCCAGATGTGAGCATGTACACTGAAGTTACGACAACTTCCGTGTCATGGCGAAGAGTTGATATTTGACGCCACGCCACGGACATGCCCATTGACGAAAACTTGCAAATAGCACAACTTTTCATCTTCAATGCCTTTAGAAGGCACAGCACAAATTTGAAGTCGGTCGGACTAAATCCCTAGGAGGAGTTCGTTAAAGTACGAAGTGTGTAAATCATCCAAAATTTGACGTAAAATTCAAAATGGCCGACTTCCTGTTGGGTTTAGGCTATGGCTCCAAGAGACTTTTTTGTGCGTCTGGACAAGATACACGTACCACAGAAAATTCGTGCACGTAGGTGAAACATGCGGCGGGGGCTGCTTCGTTAAAGGTCACTTTGTTTGCCAGCAGGTGGCGCTATGACTGTGGGTGAATGTCGGCATGTACATGTGTTCAGGGCGGGACTCTCATCCTAGATGTACAGTTTGGTCCAGATGTGAGCATGTACACTGAAGTTACAACAACTTCCTGTTTCATAGCGAATCATCGACGCCACGGACACGCCCATTGACGAAAACGCGCAAATAGCACAACTTTTCATCGTCAATGCCTTTAGAAGGCACAGCAGAAATTTGACGTCGATCCGACTAAATCCCTAGGAGGAGTTCGTTAAAGTACGAAGTGTGTAAATCATCCAAAAATGGCCATAAATTCAAAATGGCCGACTTCCTGTTGACTTTAGGCTATGGGTTCTTGAGGCTTTTTTGTGCGTCTTGATATGATACATGTCCCCAGAAAATTTCGTACATGTAGGTTGAACGTGAACGAGGGGCTAATTTTTTCCAATTTTCTAGGTGGCGCTAGCGAGTCATTTTGCAACGCCCATGTGCGAAACTTGTAGAATACGAAATTTTTCACCGGTTCTGACATGTTTGCAAATTTTGGTGAGTTTTCGAGATGTTTAGGCCATGTCATTGGCCTACTTTGCAGAAAAAAAAAAAAAAAAAAAATTAAAGCTGCAAGCAGCGTTGGGCGGGCCCTCGCACTTGTAGCGCGTCCGCGCGTGAGCCGGCCGAGTTGCATTCTGGAGCTCTGCCGGTGCGGCTGTGAATTTCCTACGCGGTTCCGACGCCGCATGAAGGTGCTATATGTCACTTCCTGTGTCCCCTATGTGGAGCTACATAGCACTTGCCGCTATGAATATAAATCGGTATTGACGTGTAGATGTCTGCGGGGTGGGAGAGTTATCAAGCACGTAAAGTTTGTTTCAGATGTGAGCATGTACACTGAACAATAATGTACCCAAACAATAAAATAAATTCCTTTTATATTTCCCTGCCTTGTTGTTTATGTGTACATACAGAGGAAGAATGTGAGAACAGCACACATTTCATCGTTACTGTGTGTTAGAGCATGGGAGAACAGTGGATACTTTTAATACAGCCCACACCCCTAATACTGTGTAACTATAACAAGTAGAGAACAGAAGAAAAAGATGTTCTTTCTTTACAACTGTCTGCATAGCTTATTCATATTGTGTAATGAATGAAAATAAATAGGCCTACTAGGCTCCTCTCTACTTTGACATTTAAGATTAGCTTGTTTGATCCACCTTCATACACATGTGACATTACTGTACAACTTGAGAAAGGTGAGTTGTTTTCTGCTCCAGCCTGCCTAAAAGAAAAGCGTTTTTGGGATTAAATGGACTTTATTAGCTGCTGCAGTGCAGGATGAACTCAGAATAGACCCATTTCTCACCTTATTATTCTAAATCATGCAACGAAGAAGAAGAAATGCATAATAAATCCTGGGACAAAATCTGTCCAAATACTGTACAGCATGTAGTCTGATGAACAAGACTTGTGTTATAGCTGACTTGGGCAGTGAAATGTTTTTTTAATTCATGTGGTCATAGTTGTCCACAACTCAAATCAGAATATAAGAAGAAATGTTTTATACCACCTCAAGAAGGCTTCCTATCAGAAAGGTAGGAAGGTATTTCAAATGTACAACTGCAGTACTTAAATCTAAGTAAAGTAATTTCCCTGACATTTTTGTGTTACTTTACTTTTAATAGACCATGTAACAGGTTTTATACTTCCTGTGAGTATAATCCAATCAATCTTATTTTCATACTGTATATCCGTTGTGTAATTTGATAAATTGTGTTGTATGTCGTGCTCGCATCTCAGAGAAGACTCTGACTGCAACATGCGTCTTTGTAAAGAGAGAAACGGACAGAAAAAGTCTCTAACTCTGCCTGTCAGCTCGCTCTGCTCCGTTAAAACTGAATTTACCATACAGAATTGAATACGAGTGCACTCCAGATTTAGCTGCAGCCAGCTGACCGTGTGCTTCTCCCTATACCGCAGTTCTGTGTCCATGCATGCAGCAAACTGAAAGCACTGTCTGTCGGAGCGTCTACGTGAAAAGAGAAGGAAGACATTGCTGGTAGTATTGTCTTCAGAGTTGTTAAACACCTCAGCGCACTGAAGGAAGCCATCTGACTGTGTGAGGGGCAAGATCGTTGATGTCTGCAGGCAGAGTAGGAGCTCTCCTGTCTGACTGGTCCACCAATAGCAGAGAAGATGACCCCTTGAGACACAGCCCCTCCTCATTTGCATAATGAGGCAGAAATGCATACAAAAATTTAAAAAGACAGGCAGAAATAAATACCATGGGTGAAAATAAATAAGGTAAATAAATACAAAGGAAGAATAAAACAGACAAAAATATTAAAACACACACATAAATAAATACATTAAAAAAATTAGTAATAAATAAAGTTGAATAAACAAATAAGGTAATTATAACAAAGGTGAATAAGTAAAGGCACTAATTAAAATATAACATTTATGTCTCCTTGTATAATTTAATTACTACCTACATTTATTTATTTACTTTATTTTTTTGTGTATTTAATTGGATGCTTATTTATTTATTGAGCATTTATTTATTTCTGTATTTATTTCTGACTGTGTCAGGATCGGTCCTCCATAGCGGGGTGGGAGAGTTATCAAGCACGTAAAGTTTGGTTCAGATGTGAGCATGTACACTGAAGTTACAACAACTTCCTGTGTCATGGCGAAGACTTGATCTCTGACGCCACGCCACGGACACACCCATTGACGAAAACTCGCAAATAGCACAACTTTTCATCTTCAATGCCTTTAGAAGGCACAGCACAAATTTGAAGTCGGTCGGACTAAATCCCTAGGAGGAGTTCGTTAAAGTACGAAGTGTGTAAATCATCCAAAATTTGACGTAAAATTCAAAATGGCCGACTTCCTGTTGATTTAGGGCATCGCTCCAAGAGGCTTTTTTGTGCGTCTGGACAAGATACACGTACCACAGAAAATTCGTGCACGTAGGTGAAACGTGCGGCGGGGGCTGCTTCGTTAAAAGTCACTTCCTGTTGCCAGCAGGTGGCGCTATGACTGTGGGTGAATGTCAGCATGTACATGTGTTCAGGGCGGGACTCTCATCCTACATGTACAGTTTGGTCCAGATGTGAGCATGTACACTGAAGTTACGACAACTTCCGTGTCATGGCGAAGAGTTGATCTTTGACGCCACGCCACGGACACGCCCATTGACGAAAACTTGCAAATAGCACAACTTTTCATCTTCAATGCCTTTAGAAGGCACAGCAAAATTTGAGGTCGGTCGGACTAAATCCCTAGGAGGAGTTCGTTAAAGTACGAAGTGTGTAAATCATCCAAAATTTGACGTAAAATTCAAAATGGCCGACTTCCTGTTGGGTTTAGGCTATGGCTCCAAGAGACTTTTTTGTGCGTCTGGACAAGATACACGTACCACAGAAAATTCGTGCACGTAGGTGAAACGTGCGGCGGGGGCTGCTTCGTTAAAAGTCACTTCCTGTTGCCAGCAGGTGGCGCTATGACTGTGGGTGAATGTCAGCATGTACATGTGTTCAGGGCGGGACTCTCATCCTACATGTACAGTTTGGTCCAGATGTGAGCATGTACACTGAAGTTACGACAACTTCCGTGTCATGGCGAAGAGTTGATCTTTGACGCCACGCCACGGACACGCCCATTGACGAAAACTTGCAAATAGCACAACTTTTCATCTTCAATGCCTTTAGAAGGCACAGCACAAATTTGAGGTCGGTCGGACTAAATCCCTAGGAGGAGTTCGTTAAAGTACGAAGTGTGTAAATCATCCAAAATTTGACGTAAAATTCAAAATGGCCGACTTCCTGTTGGGTTTAGGCTATGGCTCCAAGAGACTTTTTTGTGCGTCTGGACAAGATACACGTACCACAGAAAATTCGTGCACGTAGGTGAAACTGCGGCGGGGGCTGCTTCGTTAAAGGTCACTTTCTGTTGCCAGCAGGTGGCGCTATGACTGTGGGTGAATGTCGGCATGTACATGTGTTCAGGGCGGGACTCTCATCCTACATGTACAGTTTGGTCCAGATGTGAGCATGTACACTGAAGTTACAACAACTTCCTGTTTCATGCGAATCATCGACGCCACGGACACGCCCATTGACGAAAACGCGCAAATAGCACAACTTTTCATCGTCAATGCCTTTAGAAGGCACAGCAGAAATTTGACGTCGATCCGACTAAATCCCTAGGAGGAGTTCGTTAAAGTACGAAGTGTGTAAATCATCCAAAAATGGCCATAAAATTCAAAATGGCCGACTTCCTGTTGACTTTAGGCTATGGGTTCTTGAGGCTTTTTTGTGCGTCTTGATACGATACATGTCCCCAGAAAATTTCGTACATGTAGGTTGAACGTGAACGAGGGGCTAATTTTCCAATTTTCTAGGTGGCGCTAGCGAGTCATTTTGCACGCCCATGTGCGAAACTTGTAGAATACGAAATTTTTCACCGGTTCTGACATGTTTGCAAATTTTGGTGAGTTTTCGAGTATGTTTAGGCCATGTCATTTGGGCCTACTTTGCAGAAAAAAAAAAAAAAAAAAAAAAAAAAAAATATAATCCGAGCAAATTCAATAGGGACTCACACGGTCGTGCTCGGGCCCTAATTAAAGCTGCAAGCAGTTGGGCGGGCCCTCGCACTTGTAAGCGCGTCCGCGTGTGAGCCGGCCGAGTTGCATATTCTGGAGCTCTGCCGGTGCGGCTGTGAATTTCTACGCGGTTATGTCGCCGCATGAAGGTGCTATATGTCACTTCCTGTGTCCCCTATGTGGAGCTACATAGCACTTGCCGCTATGAATATAAATCGGTATTGACGTGTAGATGTCTGGGGGTCAGAGAGTTATCAAGCACGCAAAGTTTGTTCAGATGTGAGCATGTACACTGAACAATAATGTACCCAAACAATAAAATAAATTCCTTTTATATTTCCCTGCCTTGTTGTTTATGTGTACATACAGAGGAAGAATGTGATAACAGCACACATTTCATCGTTACTGTGTGCTGTACCGCAGTTCTGTGTCCATGCATGCAGCAAACTGAAAGCACTGTCTGTCGGAGCGTCTACGTGAAAAGAGAAGGAAGACATGGCTGGTAGTGTCTTCAGAGTTGTTAAACACCTCAGCGCACTGAAGGAAGCCATCTGACTGTGTGAGGGGCAAGATCGTTGATGTCTGCAGGCAGAGTAGTAGAGCTCTCCTGTCTGACTGGTCCACCAATAGCAGAGAAGATGACCCCTTGAGACACAGCCCCTCCTCATTTGCATAATGAGTCAGAAATGCATACAAAATTTAAAAAGGACAGGCAGAAATAAATACCATGGGTGAAAATAAATAAGGTAGAAAAATACAAAGGAAGAATAAAACAGACAAAAATATTAAAACACACACATAAATAAATATATTAAAAAAATTAGTAATAAATAAAGTTGAAGATTATAAGGGAATAAATAAATAAGGTAATTATAACAAAGGTGAATAGTAAAGGCACTAATTAAAATATACATTTATGTCTCCTTGTATAATTTAATTATACCATTTATTTATTTACTTTATTTTTGTGTATTTAATTGGAAGCTTATTTATTTATTGAGCATTTATTTATTTCTGTATTTATTTCTGACTGTGTCAGGATCGGTCCTCCATAGCGGGGTGGGAGAGTTATCAAGCACGTAAAGTTTGGTTCAGATGTTAGCATGTACACTGAAGTTACAACAACTTCCTGTGTCATGGCGAAGACTTGATCTTTGACGCCACGCCACGGACACACCCATTGACGAAAACTCGCAAATAGCACAACTTTTCATCTTCAATGCCTTTAGAAGGCACAGCACAAATTTGAAGTCGGTCGGACTAAATCCCTAGGAGGAGTTCGTTAAAGTACGAAGTGTGAAATCATCCAAAATTTGACGTAAAATTCAAAATGGCCGACTTCCTGTTGATTTTAGGGCATCGCTCCAAGAGGCTTTTTTGTGCGTCTGGACAAGATACACGTACCACAGAAAATTCGTGCACGTAGGTAAAACGTGCGGCGGGGGCTGCTTCGTTAAAAGTCACTTCCTGTTGCCAGCAGGTGGCGCTATGACTGTCTGTGAATGTCAGCATGTACATGTGTTCAGGCGGGACTCTCATCCTACATGTACAGTTTGGTCCAGATGTGAGCATGTACACTGAAGTTACGACAACTTCCGTGTCATGGCGAAGAGTGATCTTTGACGCCACGCCACGGACACGCCCATTGACGAAAACTCGCAAATAGCACAACTTTTCATCTCAATGCCTTTAGAAGGCACAGCACAAATTTGAGTCGATCGACTAAATCCCTAGGAGGAGTTCGTTAAAGTACGAAGTGTGTAAATCATCCAAAATGGCCATAAAATTCAAAATGGCCGACTTCCTGTTTACTTTAGGCTATGGGTTCTTGAGGCTTTTTTGTGCGTCTTGATACATATGTCCCCAGAAAATTTCGTACATGTAGTTGAACGTGAACGAGGGGCTAATCATTTCCAATTTTCTAGGTGGCGCTAGCGAGTCATTTTGCCACGCCCATGTGCGAAACTTGTAGAATACGAAATTTTTCACCGGTTCTGACATGTTTGCAAATTTTGGTGAGTTTTCGAGATGTTTAGGCCATGTCATTTGGGCCTACTTTGCAGAAAAAATAAAAAAATAAAAAAAATAAAGCTGCAAGCAGCGTGGGCGGGCCCTCGCACTTGTACGCGTCCGCGCGTGAGCCGGCCGAGTTGCATATTCTGGAGCTCTGCCGGTGCGGCTGTGAATTGCTACGCGGTTTCCGACGCCGCATGAAGGTGTTATATGTCACTTCCTGTGTCCCCTACGTGGAGCTACATAGCACTTGCCGCTATGAATATAAATCGGTATTGACGTGTAGATGTCTGCGGGTGGGAGTTATCAAGCACGTAAAGTTTGTTTCAGATGTGAGCATGTACACTGAACAATAATGTACCCAAACAATAAAATAAATTCCTTTTATATTTCCCTGCCTTGTGTTTATGTGTACATACAGAGGAAGAATGTGAGAACAGCACACATTTCATCGTTACTGTGTGTTAGAGCATGGGAGAACAGTGGATACTTTTAATACAGCCCACACCCCTAATACTGTGTAACTATAACAGTAGAGAACAGAAGAAAAAGATGTTCTTTCTTTACAACTGTCTGCATAGCTTATTCATATTGTGTAATGAATGAAATAAATAGGCCTACTAGGCTCCTCTCTACTTTGACATTTAAGATTACTGGTTTGATCCACCTTCATACACATGTGACATTACTGTACAACTTGAGAAGTGAGTTGTTTTCTGCTCCAGCCTGCCTAAAAGAAAAGCGTTTTTGGGATTAAATGGACTTTATTAGCTGCTGCAGTGCAGGATGAACTCAGAATAGACCCATTTCTCACCTTATTATTCTAAATCATGCAACGAAGAAGAAGAAATGCATAATAAATCCTGGGACAAAATCTGTCCACAGCATGTAGTCTGATGAACAAGACTTGTGTTATAGCTGACTTGGGCAGTGAAATGTTTAATTTTTTAATTCATGTGGTCATAGTTGTCCACAACTCAATCAGAATATAAGAAAAATGTTTTATACCACCTCAAGAAGGCTTCCTATCAGAAAGTAGGAAGGTATTTCAAATGTACAACTGCAGTACTTAATTCTAAGTAAGTAATTTCCTGACATTACAGGTTACGCATGTAACAGGTTTTATACTTCCTGTGAGTATAATCCAATCATCTTATTTTCATACTGTATATCCGTTGTGTAATTTGATAAATTGTGTTGTATGTGGTGCTCGCATCGGGTACTACGAGACTTCATTGCCCTCTTCAGAGAAGACTCTGACTGCAACATGCGTCTTTGTAAAGAGAAACGGACAGAAAAAGTCTCTAACTCTGCCTGTCAGCTCGCTCTGCTCCGTTAAAACTGAATTTACCATACAGAATTGAATACGAGTGCACTCCAGATTTAGCTGCAGCCAGCTGACCGTGTGCTTCTCTCTATACCGCAGTTCTGTGTCCATGCATGCAGCAAACTGAAAGCACTGTCTGTCGGAGCGTCTACATGAAAAGAGAAGGAAAGAC
>NW_024040040.1:24929931-24960314 GCF_014851395.1 Micropterus salmoides | reverse complement strand
TGTATTATTGTGTTATTGTATTATTGTATAAGTAAGCATATTGGGTGCATTGTACAATCCAGAGTCAAATTCCTCATATGTGTAACATACCTGAAATTCATAGTTTTCAGTGACCTAGAGGACAAAACAACAGACCAACACCATGACTCCCCTTAGAGACGCCGCAAAGCAGTCAAATTGTATTTGTATCACCTTCAACTTAAGAAAAAAAAAGATTTGAACACAACCACAAGTGTGTGCATATCCATCCATATAAAGCGGCTCCCACATAATGAATGTGTATTACTGGTGAATGCAGATGTAGTGTAAAAGCGCTTTGAGTGGTCGAAAAGACTAGAAAAGCGCTTGAGTGGTCGAAAAGACTAGAAAGGCGCTATACAAATACGGAGCATTTACAACTTAACGTTACAGCATCCGCTGCCACATTTCTTCGGTTAAAAACCGCCAGGTCCCTGCCGCCACTCGACTGTGGTAATGTTTACTTTTACCTTCTGGGGAATCCCTCACCTAACACAGCCCAGGCTAGTCTCCTCCTTGATTAGTAAATCCGAAAGCACATCCAGCATAAAGTAACAAACTCAAAGTAACAGTGTCACTTGCATATTGGTTGGCGAGCCTGTTCTCATCTCAGGGCGTCATATACCGACGATTTGAGAAAGAGCAAAGCGTAGTTATGTGAGACGCACCGGGTGGCGCCTGTATTTGGCTTCACCGCTGCAGCTGGTTGTTCGTCCCGACTCGTTTTGTTTGTTTCCTGCGCTATATTGTTACTAAGTTTGTCAACAAACGTGTATACTGCATGGGTGTATCCGATCCTCCATGGTGGAGTGCGGTGACGGATGTACCTGGAGTGGTACAGGTGAGTTTGCAGCCCCGTTCGTGTGTCCGACTGCAACTGCTGTGTGTTTGCGGCAGGGAGAGGACCTAATACGACCTACAAATAGACGGCAGAGAAACCGAGGAAAAAGGGCAAGGAGGCAGGTTTATCTGAAAAAACTTCTGAAGTTGGGGGTCTTTGACAGTGACGCCAGACCTTCATGTCTTCGTTCTGTCTTCCCTGACGTCCCCAGGACTCTGGTCCCGGTGCCCTGGAGAAACCCTACCACTGGTCGCGGTGTGTGTTCCGTGCATCTGACGTCAATGAGCTCTGTCCTGTGGACTGTACTTTTATCGGCACACCAAGACTCACAGGCTGTGGTGGAGGTCTTGCTGTGGTTTTTAAAAATTTTTTTATCTGCCAGTCAATAAGCACTGGCACGTACTCTTCTTTTGAACTACAGATGACTAAGGTTGGTCTTTCAAATACATTTTATTGTATTTTAGTCTACCGGCCACCTGGGCCAGCAGCCTCTTTTCTTACTGATTTTTCTGACTTCTTATCATCCATTATTAAGCTGGACAGAGTGATCATTGTTGGCGATTTTAATATTCATGTGGATGATGATACGTGGAAAAATGCTTCTGAATTTCTAAATATTACTGAATCTTTTAACTTCACTCAGCATGTCTGTGGTCCTACGCACAGCAAGGGACATACGCTCGATCTTGTTCTTTCTCATGGTTTAAACATTAATAATGTTTGCATCGAAGATGTATTTGTTAGTGATCACAAATGCATCTTATTTGATCTTGTTTGTGATGAGGTTCCTCTGCCTGCTAAATGAGCGTCCTGCTCACGTTTGATTAACCAGCTTACTGTTGAGAAATCTTCAGCTGCATTTGACGCAAGCTCGGTTCTTATTCGAATGACGCGGACGCTTGTGCACAGGCGTTTAATGATCACTGCACCCTGCTGTTGGACAAAGTGGCGCCTCTTAACACTAGAGAAATTCCCTCTGTTAATACATCCCCGTGGATGAATGACGCCATTCGCAGCTTGAGGCATGTCTGTCGGAAAACTGAGCGTTTATGGAAAGCGACTCAGCTACAAGTCCACCGCCTCCTGACCGGAATATCAAGGATGCTAGATCCTCTTGCTTTACTAACCTGATATCTGCCTGTAAAAAAACCCCTAAAACTCTGTTTGAGACCATTAACAACATTGTTTCTCCTGCTGCATGTATTGTCCCTGTGTTTTCAAATGTTGACTGCAACCACTTTTTGTCTCACTTTGTGGACAAGGTTAGAGCTGTCAGGGCAGGTATTGTTCCATCAGCAAACCCCCATATAGTTAAACATCACAGACTTTCAATACTGGACTCCTTCTGCCCCATTACCCTGAATGACATCATTAAGTAAGTGGGCATGATGAAACCTTCACAAAGCCCTGTTGATATTTTACCCACATCTTTGCTTTTAAAATCCATACATCTACTTGGCCCATGTTTGGTTTCAATTTTAAACTTATCTCTTCAGCTGGGCCAGGTCCCCAGCTGTTTTAAGCATGCAGTTCTGCAGCCTATCTTGAAAAAGAACAATCTTGATGCAGCTTCATTTAGAAAATATAGGCCTATTTCTAAATTGCCTTTTCTTTCAAAAATTCTGGAAAAGGTTGTTGCGAACCAGCAACATAATGATTTGGATTCCCATAATATCTTTGATAAATTTCAGTCTTGTTTTTGTAAAAACCATTCAACTGAGACTGCCCTCCTAAGGGTCTCAAATGATATTTTGATGGCTGCTGATGGGGGTAAATGTTCTGTGCTGGTCCTATTAGATCTCAGTGCAGCGTTTGATACTGTTGATCACTGCACTCTGATTGATAGACTGAAAACAACTGTGGGCATTACTGGATCAGCTCTGAACTGGTTTTGCTCCTATCTCTCTGACAGGAGTTTCTCTGTGTCCATAGGAACATATATGTCAGACTCTGCTCCTTTGTTCTATGGTGTGCCCCAAGGTTCTGTGCTCGGCCCCCTGCTGTTCAGTCTGTATATGCTTCCTCTTGGAAAGATTATTGGTAGCTTTGAAGACATATCTTATCATTGTTATGATGATGACATCCAATTATATTTATCTTTTAGTCCTCATAGGCTAGACAAACTGTCCGTGTTGCACAGTTGCTTAGCCTCCATTAACAAATGGATGGCAGACAACTTTTTGCAACTAAATACAGACAAAACTGAGGTGTTGATTTTTGCCTCAGACAACATTACCCCTAAAATTAGGCAGGCCCTTGGGGCTCTATCATCCTCTGACGGTAATGTTGTGCGAAATCTGGGTGTCATTTTTGAGAAATCTATGTGTTTTAACAGTCATGTTAAATCTGTGGTTCGTTCCTCTTTTTTCCATCTAAGGAACATTGCTAAGATTAGATCTATAGTTTCTAAAGAAGAGATGGAGATGCTTGTTCATGCTTTTATTTCTTCTCGTCTGGATTATTGCAATGTACTGTACACTTGTCTAAACAAATCTGCAAGTTGTGCAGAATGCAGCTGCAAGGCTTTTGTTTAAAACTAACAAGAGATCACACATTACTCCTGTGCTTAAGGCTCTTCATTGGCTTCCGATTGGTTTTAGAGTATTTTTAAAATTTTAACCATTACTTACAGAGTCTTGCATGGTCAAGCTCCATCTTACATCCAGGATCTGTTCCATTGTCACATTTCTGGTCGCTCTCTGAGGTCTTCAGGCCAAGACCTTTTAACTGTTCCCAGAACACGTTATAAAACAAGAATTGATAGTGCTTTCTGTGTGGTGGCTCCAGGGCTCTGGAACGCTCTCCCTTTAGCCTTGAGAGCCTTGGATTCTGTGGAAACACCTTAAGACACATCTTTTTAGACAAGCTTTTTGAGTGATTCTCTGAATTGGGTGCCCTTCAAGTCCCCCAAACTTACTTCAAAGATTTTCAATTGAAGGAAATCACAAAATGCATTTTAACACTGTCAATTAATAGAACCAGGTGCCTTTGCATTAAATACAACACAATTGTTTTTTTTAAACATTTAATTTAAAGATAATGGGTTGCCTAAGTAGTAGACAACAAGCATGTTTGCATGTCCTCACTAACCATCATTACATTTTCATTGAATATCAAACAAATAAAAAGTGCAATTAATACCAAAATGTTGCTGCTAATATATGTTGGTCTACTTTAACTAAAATATACATATATATATAAAAATGTATGAATTATATATGAAATTGCAATATTTATACACGTCCTCCAGTTTGTTTTCAACCCCGTCACGCCATAATATTTACTATAAAAATAATTGATCAATCCCTGTGGCATCACATCCAGGAAGTGACATCACACAATTCTCTCGAAGAACATGCTGCAAAGAAAGGCAAGTGTCAGTATCTTTTCTTACCTATATTTCATGTTTTTCACTGTCAGATTAAGAATGTCAGGCTCAACATTTCAACTCTGTTGTATGACTAAATGATAGTAAAAAATGGTTTGAGAAGAATTAAATAATAGTTTTGCAAAACATTACAATTTTATGATGTCCTAAATGCCATGTGGTGCTACTGTCCATACTGCTAAGTATGGAGTTACGGCTACTGTTAGCCAAAAACTTCAACCCCATCACGTTCAACCCTGTCACATTTTTTATTATAACAGGGTTGAATCGTTGTGACAGGGTTGAATGTTTGACACTTATTAGATTATTCAATTGTAGACTTGTATTGTGATGTGAACTTTCAGAAATAATCGATTATGCTCAATATTTATGTTCAATATTTTCAGACATTCCAATGGCAAAAACAGCAGCAGAGAGGCAAAGACAGTACAGAGCAAGAAGGGATGCAGACGCAGAGAGAAGGGAAAAATATCTCAGGAGTGAGCGTGAAAGGTGGAAAAGGGACACCAAGGCAGGGAAAAAGAAAAAAATAATATCTGGGTGACAGAGCTAAACGACATAGGCGAAAGATGTGGAGGGATGCTAAAAAAAGACAGTTCAAGTTTATTTATATAGCACATTTAAAAACAACACTAGTTGACCAAAGTGCTTTCCACAATAGACAACAAATATACATGACAACAGTAGAAAAAGCAAAACATAAAATAAATGTCACTATTCAACTCTGTTTGAAGGCCAATGAATAAAGATAGGTCTTTAGCAAGGATTTGAAAGTGTCAGGAGTTCGGGCATTTCTTATTTGAACAGGTAAAGTATTCTAAAGATTAGGAGCAGCTGAGAAGGCTCGGTCACCTTTAGTTTTTAACCTGGATCTGGGGACATCAAGGAGCATCTGATTGGATGACCTCAGTGCTTTGACCGGAGTGTGTACATGTAAAAGTTCTGATAAATAAGAAGGTGCCAACCCATTTCAAATTTTGAAAACAAGCAGTACAATCTTAAAATCAATCCTAAAGTGGACAGGAAGCCAGTGGAGCGAGGCTACAACAGGGGTAATGTGCTCACGCATTTTAGTTCCTGTTAGAAGTCGGGCTGCTGCATTCTGGACTAACTGTAACCAATGGAGAGATGACTGATCCACTCCAACATACAAAGAGTTACAGTAGTTGAGACAAGACGTTATAAATGCATATATTACTCTTTCAAAGTCTTTGCGTGGTAGGTAGGGCTTGACTTTGGCCAACAGTCTCAGCTGAAAGAAACTGGCTTTTACTACAGAACTAATCTGTTTTTCAAACTTAAAAGCACTGTCAAAGATCACACCTAGATTCTTGGTAAATGGACGACTATATGTTCCTAAAGTACCAAGAACATCTATACAAGCACTTAAATCCCCAGGTCAACTGAACACAACAACCTCAGTCTTACTTTCATTCAGACAGAGAAAGTTCTGATTCAACCATATTTTAAGATCTCTCAGGCAGTTGAGCAAGGACTGAGTTGCAGCTTTGTCGTTAGATTTTACAGGTAAATAGATTTGTATGTCGTCTGCAAAACAATGAAAGGAGATGTTGTGTTTTTTGAAAATGGACCCCAAAGGCGGCATGTACAGTGAAAAAAGCATGGGGCCCAATATGGACCCTTGGGGGACCTCACAAGAAAGAGGGGCAGCAGATGAAGAAAATTCACCGAGGTGAACAGAGAAACTTCTATCTGCCAGATATGATTGAAACCATTTGAGGGCTGTGCCCCTAATGCCGACACACTGTTCGAGTCGGGATAAGAGAATGGAGTGGTTAACCATATCAAAGGCAGCAGTCAAATCTAAAAGCACCAAAACAGCAGAGTTTCCAGAGTCAAAAGCTAAAGGAGATCATTAAAAACTCTTAAAAGGGCAGTTTCAGTATTGTGACGGAGCTTAAATCCAGACTGGAGTTTTTCATAAATACTAAAATCATCTAAAAATGATTGAAGTTGATTAAAAACCACTCTCTCTAGAATTTTTGACAAAAAGGGGAGCTTAGAGATCTAAAATTAGAGAGCTTTGAAGTATCCAGACTTTTTTAAACGTGGTTGCACAACTGCATGTTTGAAAGCAGCTGGAACACACCCTGAGCTGAGAGATGTATTAACCAAGGCGACAATGCTTGATCCAACAGTGTTAAAAACATCTTTCAAAAATCGTGCAGGAATACTTTGGGGCAGTTTGCAGGACGTAGTTGCTTGACTATGTCAGAAAGAAGGGGGAATGTAACTGGCTCAAACTGCAGGAAGACAGCTGGGCTGACAGGGGGGGACAGAGGGGTCACTGGTAAATATAGTGGGTGAAAAGCTAAGACCGGCAATTTTGTCTATAAAATATTTCAGGAATTTTTCACAAAAAATTGTAGATGGCACAACACAGTCTGATTTGCGAGGGTTAACAAGAGAGTTAAAGACATTGAAAAGAACCTCAAGCCTCTGGCTCTTATTTGCTACTACACGGGATAAAAATTTAGTTTTAGCAATTTTACTGCTCTCTGGTATTTAGATAGTGTATCCCGCAATATTTCAAATGAGACTTGAAGTTTGTCCTTTTTCAAATTTCTCTCAGCTATTCTACAGGCATGTCTGAGAGAGTGGGTAGTGTCATTCAGCCAAGGCTCTGAAAGTGGTTTAGAGCGTTTTTCCCTCAGTGGAGCAAGTCAGCACAGTCCAATATCTCAGTGCAAGTACAATCAAACTGGTAGGTGAGTTCCTCAACACTGAGGTTGCAGCCATCGACATTGTACAACAATGAGTTTTTAAAAGCAGCAGAAAACTGTGAGGCAGTTAAAGGGTTAATTGCCTTACAGAGGAAGAGGGAAGCTTTGAGGAATATTGACACCCCTCCACAAAGTCCTGTATAATCAAAATGCAGAGCAACCTAGATCTGTGTCCTCAAGTTCAGTTGTAAGGAGTTAATTTTGATTAGATGAAGTTGAGTGTAAGTTAGTGTGTTTTAGAGAGTGTAAGTGTATACTGTATGTAAGTGTATATAGGGGTTTGTCCATGTGAGATTTTAAATGTTGGCTGCAGCTTTGGTAATTATTTATTACCTGGTTTTGTTTGAGGCAACATTTGGAGGGAAAGAAACAATCCTGAAGAGCAAGATACAAACTGCACAAAGAGATAGCACAACTCCAACATGCACTCACAAAGGAGAGGAAACTTAAAGAAAAGTACAAAAAGAGGCTCCAGCGATCAGCAAAACATAATGAATCTCCAAGATCCAAAGTCCGTGAACTGGTGAAGAACTGTCCTGTGAACAGCAGAATCTTAGCCAAGGTTACTGTGGGAAAGATTGTCAAAAAGTATAGGCTGCAGAGATGGTCAGAACAGGCATTGGGGTTTTCAAAGAAACGCAGAAACCTTTTGAAGAGCAAAAGCCTGACCAGTTTTACCAGAAAGACTGTCAACAGGTTGCAGATACATCTATTCAGAAGAACGTAAAGAGCTTCTTTAACAGAGATGATGTCAGCAGGATAACTACAGGTAGAAAACAAACCATTACAAGAAACAAAGTAAAGATGCAAAAAAGGTTTCTTGTAGACACAATGAGAAACCTCCACAGAAAATTTCTAGCAGAGAATAATGTGAGGATCTCATACTCTTCATTTTGCCGCCTGCGTCCCTTTTGGGTTGTGCACCCCTCTTTGTCTGATCGTTAGACATGCCAGTGCAAACTGCATGAAAATTTAAGCTTTCTAGCAGAAAAGCTTAATCAACTAAAGCTGATCGAGACCTCAGATCTGGAGAGACTTACTAAAACTGTGTCCTGTGATACCACTTGCAAGGATTGAATGTATGGGGAGTGTGAGAACTGTAAAGATAAAACAGTTCCCCTCTCCAGTATGTACGACAGTGTAAAAAAAGTGTCCTATACTCAGTGGGGGACAGAAGAGAAGGCAAAAATGGATGATCAGGAGGGGCCAAAAGTAAAGATATCTGTTAAACAAATTGTTGAGGGAACCCAGGAGCAACTTGGTGAGCAGTTCCACACACGTTCAAGAAGCATTCATTCAATATTAGGCAACAGTATGCCTACTACCGTGAGCTGAGAAAGAGCATGGCCACTGATGAATGTCTAATTCACATAGATTTTTCTGAGAACTTCACCTGCAAGTACAGTTCTGAAATCCAAGCAGTGCACTTTGGATCATCTCATCAACAGGCAATACTACATACAGGGATTCATACAGGGTGTAGGCAGTAGCCAAGAACGTCTCAGGTTACGTATGTAACCCTTGTTCCCCGAGAAGGGGAACGAGACACTGCGTCGGTGACGACACTATGGAAACGCCTCTGGGCGTGGCAGGGCTGAACTATGAATGAAACTACTCCAATCCTATTGGTGTTACTAGAACGGTAGTGTGTGACGGCGTAACCGGAGGGGGTATATAAGCACGCCGGCACATAGGACACATTAGCCCTTTCTATGAAGCAAGGCACTCCAGGCGGGGTGAGGTGTGGCGGACCGACGCAGTGTCTCGTTCCCCTTCGAGGGAACATGAACTGCGTCGGTGACGACACTATGGGAACGACATACCCACTTAGGCCGCGCCGAAACCCCGCCTGCCCCCAGCGTGCAGAACCTGACGGCACGACTAGGAGGAGAGCGCACGGGTGCCGGGTGCAGAAGGCAGGTCCAGACTGTAAAACGGATAAAAGTGTGAGGGGTGGCCCAGCCAGCCGCGTCACACAAATCCTGGAGTGACGCCCCTGCGAGGAGGGCCCTAGAAGCCGCCATGCCTCGAGTAGAGTGCGCCCTTATGGCCATAGGTGAAGGCAAACCGCGCACCTGATAGGCCAGGGAAATAGTCTGAACAATCCAGTTGCTGATGGCGTGTTTAGAAGCGGGGAGCCCAGCCTTGGGGGACCCAAAACACACCAGCAACTGGTCTGCTTTCCTCCACCGGGAAGACCTCAGTGTAAATACTCAGTGCTCTGACAGGGCAGAGCAGATGAAGTCTCCCGTCCTCCGCCGTCACATGAGGTTGGGGATGAAACGCCTGCAGCACCGTGGACCCTGCCAGTCTGGCCTTAACCTTAGGGACATAACCTGGACAAGGGTGCAGGATGGCCCTGACCCTCCCCGGGGCAAACTCCAGGCATCAAGGAGACACCGAAAGTGCCTGGAGATCCCCCACCCTCCTCAGAGAGGTGATAGCGAGGAGAAAGGTCATCTTAAGGGTCAGGTGCTTGGCCCCAGCTCGACCCGCTGCCATGTAGGCCTTGCCCACCAAATCGGACGTCATCGACACGGCTTGGTGGGGAGCGCCGGTGTCGGAGGGATGAGGCGAGGTTGGGAGAGAGGTAGCTAGCCAGGGCCTCCTCCACTTGTGGCATTGCTCTGTAGCCGTGCTGTCTGATTTCTGTCATGTTGCCGTAGTCCAGCCGGGGGGACGTAGACAGCCGCGCAGAGAAGAGTTTATTCCATGATCTACACAACTCGTTGTGTAGATCCGTAAAAAATGGTAGGGGCCGACGCGGGGGTGGCGCTCGGTGTTGCAGAAACCGCTCATCTAGTTTGCTGCCTACCGATGGCTGCTGCACCGCCTGTGGCCAATCAATGTGCAACAACTCCTCGTATACTGGTGAGGGCTGATGACGTTCCGTTTCCTCCATGCTAAGCACATCTAGCTCCTCAGAGCCAAATTGTGTCAGCCTCTCCGGACTCACCCCTCGAGTAGGAGAAACCGAGAAACTGGCTCCCGATCGGGGGCGAGGGGAGGAGGATTCCTCGGACGAGGACTGGAAAAAGGCCTCAGCCGTTCCGGCACCCTCGTTGTGATCCCCAGGATTTGGAGCCGCCTCAGCGACCGCGGGGCCTGTGCCACAAGGGGAGCGCATCCGACCATCCTCTAGGAAGAGAGCCGCTCAAGACCTCAGCACCCTCAGCGGCAGGGCCTCGCAATGGTCGCAGGCAGCCCCCTTGAGAGCCGCCCAGCCGCCGATGCGACATCCCCAGGCATGAGACGTACATCCCATGGGTATCACCCTCCGTGATGAAACGCTCACATGGAAAGACACACTGTCGGAATCGCTTCGACATGATCTGCTGCTTTTGTCTCGACGTCAGGTAGGATAATGGAGCTTCCAAACATAGCCAGAGTGCCTGCTGAATAGAAAGAAGCTAATGTATCCTATGTGCCGGCGTGCTTATATACCCCCTCCGGTTACGCCGTCACACACTACCGTTCTAGTAACACCAATAGGATTGGAGTAGTTTCATTCATAGTTCAGCCCTGCCACGCCCAGAGGCGTTCCCATAGTGTCGTCACCGACACAGTTCGAGTTCCCTCGAAGGGGAACCGACCTGCTTCAGCACAATATCCCCATCAAAGCACAAAAGCCCAGCAGCTATTTGGGAGCATCTGAACCCTGTATTGGATTATGTGCAGGCAACACACCCAGAGGTCTCTGTGATACACTTTTTTAGTGATGGGCCTTGTACCCAGTACAAGCAGAAGGGCAATTTTTTCCTTTTTAGCACTGAGCTGGAGAAAAGAGGTATTAAGGCAGGGCCAGCCATGGCAAAGGAGCACCAGATGGTGTTGGAGCAGCCTTGAAGAGGACTGCTGACATGCTAATAAGCCATGGCCGGGACATCCAAGATGCACATGAGCTCTTCGAGGCCCTTTTGGAGACCAACACATCGATCAAGTTGTTCTTTGTCAATGGTGATACTGTTGAGCAGGCACTTGAGAGGATGCCATCAAACCTACCAGCAGTCCCAGCTACCATGAGGATACATCAGGTGGTAACTCTTGCTCCAGGAGAGATACTGTCTCGTGATGTCAGCTGTATGTGCTCGACCCAGAAGCAGTTACAATGCGAGTGAACATAATTCATTTCAGCTTTGTTAAGAAGGTGCCAGATGCTGTGTCACGGAGGCAGACACAAATCCATTGGGAAGACCCAGAGGTGCTAGGGCAGTGGTGTGTGCTCACATATGATAAAGATTTGTTCCCAGGAATAATACTTGCGATGGATGAAACGCATGTGCAAGTAAAATGCATGCACCGTGTCGGGCCAAACAGGTTCTTTTGGCCTGCTCGTGAGGATGTGCTTTGGTATGTTTTTGATGATGTGCCTCATCCCACCTCCTAAGCCAGTGACATCACGGCACATGGAAATTCAAAAAGATGTTTGGGCCAGGCTTTCTGAATAAAGAATGAATTAATGGACATCTTACAGTCCTGTTTTTAAAGTTCAATGTTAAAGCACTAAATACAAATTTTAATCAAAATGTGATCCCATTTTGAACCAAATGGAAAGATCGATTGATGTTTGTGATGAATTAATGCTTAATGTTTTTGATTTAATGTTAAATACTTTAACATTAAATAGTTTGTTTTTGCCAACTTCAATAAAAGAAAATTTTATTGAATGTGATATCATTAATTTTACAGGTAAGAAATCCATACTATATTGAAATAATGATCATCATTTTCAACCCTGTTATCATTGTCAACCCTGTTATTTGATAGTTTTTATTAAATATTTTCGTGATAAGAAGACAAATTAGGTCAATGTTTGTTTTGCTGTGTGTAGAATTTACAGGACAGTCGGAATAAATATGAAAGCCTGATTAAATCCTAATGTTAATGCATATTTTGTGATAAGATTTGAAGACCAATGTTAGATACGGTTTTCATGACCTGATTTGGTATTGAAAATGGTGAGTATTTAAAAATAAAATTCTACATGCAATAAATGATATCAAACAAGGGACATCTCATTAAAAAGCTTCTACAAGAATTTACTTGAAAATCCTGTTAAATCATATTTACACAGGGTCCAAGTGGTCTGTGACGGGGCTAAACTCCAAAACAACTTTCAGTAAGAAAAAACACTCAATAACGATTAGAATTTCATGCCTGAGGTGGGAAAATGTATTTTCTGAAAGGTTTGACTAATCCACTATCACATGAAATGATCAGAAATATCACTATTTGAGGTATTAAAAAAAGTTATGACCCAAAAGGCACCCATCTCAGAGAATCACTCCCATATAGTTCGGTATTTTAAGTGTTGTTGTTGTTATTTGTTTTATTTTATTCTATTTTTTACTGTGAAGCACTTTGTGACCCCTCTTGTCTGTGAAGGGTGCTATGTAAATAAAGTTTACTTACTTACTTACTTCCGGAAGCGTCTCTATGAGACGCTCTGGGGCGTCCCGTACAGACCGGAAGTGCTAGCTAGCTAGCTACGTTTGTGATAAAGGTGTTGACAGCCCCCCGAAGCCCCTACCCTTACCATAACCATCAGAAATGTTAGTACCTAAACCTAAGTCACTGACTTTATGCATGTCGACCGGCTAACCCTACAGCTGCGCACGTGCTAACAGGTAGGGTTAGCCTTCCTTATGTTGCTGCAACGTAGCAATCTCATATCAAAGGCGTAAATCCTCCGTTACAGTCACCTGGAGTTAAACAATACACACACAGTTCCTGTGATTTAAGTGAAATTTATTAGCTAACTAAAGGTGAATAAAAATGCGGTTAAATATACATCAAATAGGGGGCATTGCACTTCAACATTATTTTACGCTGTGTTGCTCATTAAACAGTGCTGTAGCCTGTCGGAGGTGGGTTCATATCAACATGCCTAAGAAAGACGATATTTAGAGGGATACATCCAAGACGAGTTCATCGACGGCTAGCAACAATGCTATACTAGCAGGTATCGCTAGCCATGGGGCAGAGCTTGTGAAAATCACCTCAATCGTGGATGGCTTAAGAAATCTTTGGAGGGCCGCCTTGACGCAGTTGAAACGACGCTATCATCGCTTCAGAAGAAAAAACATGAAACTGAGCTCCGCTTTGATGACTTCGACGAAGTCATGTCAGCTAACGACAGCCGCATGACAGCATTGCAAGCTACGTGCAACGAGCTACAGGTGGTCTCCTCAGAGCCAAGCTGAACGATTTGGAGGGCCGCTACTGATTTTGTTTCTAAGCTGATCCCAGAGCTATTCAGCCATGACAACTTTAGCAGACCCGTTAAAATAGACCGGGCCCACCGAGCCTGAGACCGAAGCCCCACCATAATGAATGGCCGCGGCTCATCATTGCCAAGGTCCACAACGACCGGGATGTGATCGAAATACTACGACTCAGCCATCAACAAGCTCTACCACGGTGAGAGAGTCTCCATTTTCCCCGACTACACGGCGGAGGTCTCAGCACAGCGACAGGCCTTTACAAACGTGAGGAAGCGGCTGACCGAAGCTGGTGCTAAATGTTCCCTGCGCTTTCCAGCCAAGCTCCATGTTGACTACAACAACACACCGAAGATGTTTGTGTCACCGGCCGAAGCTGAACAGTTTGCCAACTCTTTAGGCCCAGCAAATGACTCTTAACTCCTATATATTATATATCACTTATTGTGTGGGTGTATATATATATATATGTACATACATATATATAATCTCGGACAAGTTATTTTCCTATCCAGCGTTTTGATAAATGTTCAGATCTGACACTTATTTTTAGCTGATCACCGATGCAACATATTGCATGTGTTTCAATAGCATCTCACACAGTGTGTGCTTTCTGGTTCGTAAACCTAGTACTGGGACAATTTTATTTATTACCTTCTTTTTGTATTAGTATTGATTGATAATCCCGGTTATTTATTTAAGCGTTTATCCTTTCATGGATACACATTTTTTCTATTGTATTTTATCTTTATTTTCTTAACTTTGATATTTTACATGCTGCACTGTTTATACCCTTCTACCTGTTATACCTCACCAAGCATGTGTTCTGTATATCGCTTACACTGAGTACCTCCTTTTGAGTCCAGTTTAAACATTAGTCTGTATTGGAGATGCGCACGGGGCCCCGTGGTAAGTGTGATTTTTAGTGTGCAGTTTGGCTGGCTCTGTTACCCGGCAGCCTCCTTGTTAGCTAGTGGGTTGTACCGCTTAGTTCTTAGCGGGTTTGGGTTATGTGGGGGTTTTATTTGTCTTTCCTTATCTGTCATTTTTATCATTGGATGTTCTGCCAGCCCTTTATATGTCACATGTCAAACTTTACCATCTGTCCCTCCACATAGATCCATGTCACTTACTCACTTAGGTCAGGGAATTGTAGGGGTATGGGCAGAGCCCTTAAATGAGGTAAAGTATTCTCGCATCTAAAGTCCCTGTTGTCTGATATTGTTTTTTGCAGGAGACCCATATCCAACCTTCAGAGCAGAGGCGTTTAAGATCTGTGTGGGTGTCTCAGGTGTACCAATCCACCTTTTCCTCCAAGGCAAGGGGGGTGGCCATTCTTGTTCGCAGAGCCGTCCCATTTGTATTCAAAACGCAGACCACCGATCCAGGAGGGAGGTTCATACTTGTCACAGGTACTGTCAACTCAGTTCCTTTAGTTCTCTTAAACATTTATGCACCCAACTTCGATTGCCCTGATTTTTTCTGTAAAGTATTCAACCTTGTCACGGAATATAATGATCATAATATAATTATCGGCTGTCACAGTTGGTCCTGTGTCTGTGGGCGTGTGTGGGTTTGTCTTTGCCTTGGCAGGGAGCTGGTCGCCCGGCAAGGCTTCACACCTGTTGCCAATCCTCATCTACACCTGGTCTTAAGATGTGGGGCTCCCTGAGACTCGTCGCCAGATTATTCCTAGCCATAACTTGGTTGAGTACTTCAGGCCAGCTTGTTTCCTGAGCGTTTAGTCTTTTTCCAGTGTGTCTCTGCCTGAACCCAGATTAATGTTTTTTGTTTATCTCCTTTTTCTAGTTGCCGAGTCCGGTGTCATTTGCCCTGCTTGGAGGATCTCTAGGAGAGCGGATTGCCCCTGCCCAGGACTGCCTGCCCCTGCTCACATCTCACCCACTACCATTTTGTACTAGTCCTTTGTGAATAAACTCTTTACTTTGATGGGCTTTGAGTGTTCTATGTCCGCACCCTGGTCCTCAGTCTTACTAAAACCTAACAATCAGCGGCGACTTTAATTGTTATTTTGATGTTGGATAGGTCCTCTTCGTCCGTGGCCCCATTATTAAAATCTGTCTCAGTACTCAACAACTTTACCGAATCCCTGGACCTGGTTGACATTTGGAGACACCAGCACCCCCTAGAAAGTAAATTTTCTTTCTTTTCCCCTGTGCATGGCAGTTTCACAAGAATTGATTATATGCTGGTTGACTTTAGACTTATTTTGGATGTAATAAGCTTGACTTATCATAGTATCCTAATATTGGATCATGCACCCCTCTCACTGGTGATTGACTTCAATCTTTATACCCCTCAATATAATTGGAAATTTCTCTCTATATTTAGATGACATGTTCAGTGGCTGCATATCGACTAAGATTGCAGATTTTCTGCTCATTAACGACAATGGTGCTGTCTCAGATTCTACCTTGTGGGAGTTATAAAAGGACACATCATCTCATATCAGTTGTCTTGAAAAAGGGCCAGGCACAGGCGTCGCATTGATATTGAGGCTGAACTGTATTCGTAGACTAAAACAGAATCACTGTGAGCTGGGTGAAAAGGCCGATAAATTGCTTGCTAGGCAACTGAAGGGCGCCATATCTGATAGGGCAATACATAAAATTTCCTCATCCACTGGTCAGCTAATAACTGATCACAAGCAGATCAATGACAGATTTTTTAGTTTCTACAGCCAGCTATATACTTCCAGATCTACTGCTACGGAAACCGACAATGCCAATTTTCTCTATACTTTAATTCTCTAGACATTCCAGTCCTATCTGAGCCTGCGAGGCTGGAATTGGACTCTGACTTTACGCTCGAGGAGATCCGAAATGCTATTCGTTCTTTTCCCAGTGGCAAAGCCTGTGGTCCAGATGGATCTGGGATAGAATTTTACAAGACGCACATTGACGTCATCGCCCCCCTCTTGCTTCGGATGATCAGTTGCTCTGTGAAAAATGGTGCCTTCCCTCATACCCTCTACGACGCCCATATCTGTGTCCTCTTAAAAAGGGACAGAGACGAAACAAATGTTTCTACGTATCGTACCCTAAGTCTGCTTAACTCTGATCAAAAAGTTATTGCAAAAGTCCTGACCAACAGGTTAAACAAATAAATTGGCACATTAATTCATCCCGATCAATCAGGTTTCATTCCCGATCGATTTTCCTTCTCAAATACAAGATGATGTAAATTTAATGTCTTCAACTAAATTCCCCCACTCCGCTGTGATCTCACTAGATGCCCAGCAGTCTTTCGATCAGGTAGAGTGGGGATACATGTTGGCTGCTCTTAATAAATTTGGCTTTGGGTCAAAATTTATGAATATATTAAAAATGCTTTATGCTCGCCTCGATCTTCTGTTCTAACCAACCATGAAAGATCCCCCCCGTTCTCATTGCACCGTGGCACCAGGCAGGGCTGCTACCTCTCTCCAATGCTTTTTGCATTAGCTCTTGAGCCGCTGGCCATGGCCATCAGAGCCATCTCCCAAATCTCTGGCATAAGGTGCAGCACGTCCGAATACACCATCAGCCTGTATGCAGATGATGTATTTTTGACTGTTATGGATGTAAAATTAACTTAATCTGTTGGATGGCTTTGTGCGACTCTCTGGGTTTACTATAAATTCGGAGAAATCTGTTTTTAGTTTTCTTCCTAATTTGCCCTTCAGAGTTACCCCTGACCGCTTTTCTTACCTGGGGATTAATATCCCCAGAAATCCGAAGCTTCTTTTTAAATATAACTATATGGATGTGATTAACAGGCTCATTGTTTGGATGTGTCAATATTGTCAAAATGGTTGTGCTCGCTAAATTTATTTATCTATTTCAAAACATGCCCATCCTCTTCACTTTTTTAAGATGTTAGACTCTATTATCATGCCTTTCATTTGGGCCTCCAAGCCCCCCCGTATTTCAAAGGCCCACTTACAGAAGCCCACTGAGGAGGGTGGTTTAGGCCTGCCCGTCTTTCGGCATTATTACTGGGCCTGTAACGCCAGAGCTTGGGTCTTCTGGAATCAGTCCACGGCTGGGGGTGCAGAGGTGGGTGGGCCTAGATGGCCTGAGGTTGAGCTTGGCAATGCCGTATCACTTACTGGGGCCTCCTTGTCAGCCATTCTGTTCTCAAAACCTGATATTAAAATTAAATCACTACGCAGTAATTTCTTTCTCTGCAACTCAATTAAAATCTTAAACCAAATCAAGGGAATTCTGAACCTCCCAAAAATGTCAATTCATGCTCCCATATGTCAGAACCCCTGTTTTAAGCCTGGTTTGATGGACGCTGTCTTTAAGCACTGGTCAGATAAAGGTTTAACTACTATTAGGGATCTCTACATTGATATTCATTTTGCATCTTTCGCCCATCTCCAGCCCATCTCCAGGCCAAGCCCATCTCCAGGCCAAGTTCAAACTCCCTACCAATCAATTTTTTCGTTATTTACAAATTAGGAACTTTGTTAAGCAATCTTCCCCTCGCCTAGATGCGACCCCCATGCAACATGACTTTTATGATGTTATGACCAGACCTCCCAGCTCCAAACATTTGATCTCTCGGTTTGTCAAGGTCTTCACTACGGCAACCCTCTCTCCATATTATGGCGGCGTGGATCAGGGACACCGGTGAAACAATCTCTGACGAGCTATGGGCGAAAGGGTTGAATAAGATAAAAGCATGTTCTATTAATGCTCGACTTCAGCTCATTCAGTTTAAAGTAGTTCATAGGCTGCACTATTCCAAGACTAGACTGAATACAATTTTTCCTGCTCTCTCCCCCACTTGTGATGAATGCAAATCAGCTGATGGAACTCTTGGGCATCTTTTCTGGCCCTGTTCTAAGCTCACAAGGTTCTGGGATGACATTTTCAGTCTGTACGGCGCTGTTTATGATAAACAACTGGTCCCTGACTGTCTCTTAGTGATACTGGGCTGCTCCCATGGTTCCTTAGCTCTTCCATCCGCTTTACAACAAGCCCTCATGTTTGGTATGGTCATTGCAAAAAGGGTCATCCTAAAGGAATGGAAGTCAGCCCCTCCTTGCTTCAGGAGTTGGCTAAATGATATGGTTTCCTGTTTACACCTAGACGAAGTTCGGTTTTCTATGTCCAACTCCCAGGATAAGTTTAAAAAGATCTGGGGCCCCTTCATAGAATACATCAGGAAGGATAGTTCACAAACTGGGACCTAGATGCACTGCATTTGCATTTTGTTCTCTTTTTTTGTTTGTTTGTTAGTTATCCATGCTGAGACTCCATTCCCCCCCGGCTCAGGCCTCTTCGACTTAATCTCTGTGAGTGGACTTTCTGGGTCATCCGTTCAGTGTATTGATATACTTTTTTTAAATAATCAGTAAGTGCTGGCTGTTTTTTGTTGTTGTTTGTTTGTTTGTGTGAGGGTATCTTTTTATTTCTTAAGTTTCACTTTTTTGTTTACCCATGTGATTTTCTGTCTTTTGAGTTTGTTTTGTGTGCCTGTGTATATCAAAATCTGCATAAATAAAATAAAAATAAAAAATAAAAAAATATATACATCAAAGAAATAAACAATGACTAACATTAAACAAACAGAATGCAAACAATGAGAATGATGGGGTTCAAGGTAAATTGAGTTTTTTTATTGTGGGGAAGAATTTGATTCATAAGGAGCAAGATAACTAATAAGCGCACGTTATGATAATAATTCAGTTAAATTTGGTTAGGAGTTTGTCTAAGGATTAGACTAACGGATCACTAACTGATCACAGAATGCAGGGTTGGTTCTACGTAACTGGGTGTTGTCAGCCGTGGGCTGGTCGAGCGGGCTCCACGCTAGCTGCCCAATTCCTGGCTTTGTGCTAGGGATTTTTCTGGGGGTTCTTCCGCTTTGTCTGGATGAAGAAAAACACTTGCTCTGTTCTGGTTTGATGTCCTTTTGTTACTGCTGGCGTAACGGGGTCACGTGGCTGGGTCCGAACTTCAGTGGGAGCAGTATGAGTTAATTCGACTAAAATAAAGCTTAAAAGAACTTGGTCATTCTTGAACTCAGAGTTGCGCAACTGAAACGGTCTGCTAACTTTACAAACAAAACGAAGTAAATTCAACGAAGGTTCGCGTAAATATGGCTAAGTACTGCTGAAAGACAGAAAATTTCACGTACAATGCCGGCCAAAACTCCTTAGGACGTTGCTGGGAGATGGGGCACGCTGAGCGTGTTCCAACAGCTGCTGAAGAGGTACCGAGGAAGAAGACAAGAGAAGCGTGTGCTTGGCTCTGTGCTTTTGTTATTTGGGGCGTATCCCAGTAGGGCTTTGTTTCCCCTGAGGGAGGGCTTCCGGTCTCCTCTGGGACTGTGTCTTAACTCTAATATGTTTTTTTGCGTGTATTGTAAATCAAATACCTTCCCATAATCACCTTAAATGTCATAAACAGTTATACTGTTTTTAGTTTAAGCATTTGATAAAATGAGGGAAAACAATTAATTAATCATTGTAATGATTAGAATGGTTACCAGTTAAAACACATTTTCAGGATTTCAGGATCGGTTAACAGGGTTAATGATAATATCACGTGTTCTTTAACAAGAAAATATATAAAAAGGTGTTGAAGCATGGCATTAGTATAAAACAAAACAGACAGTGATCGGTACAGGATAATAGGGAGAAAGTAGAAACCTTACTTCCCTTATGATTCTTTTAGCTTTCAAACATAGTATTTAGAGAATAACTCAAATTGAAGTGGAGAGAACTAATTAAACAAGGTAGTAGGCAAGTTTAAGAGACAACATTTCTTGTTCCCACAAAGGAATGTGATCTGGAGTGTCTTTTTCCGGCGTCTGTCTCATCAGTTTTGCGTATCTGCGTGAGAAGGAGGGGGCAGGTTGAGAACCCATGTTAATGACTCTTTGGTGGGTATAGAACCACGACCAAGAAAGAAAGGGTTTGATGTTTGAAGTAATTAGAAAGGGGGGCACGGTTACTATGGTTACCCTGCCATTTTGCTCATCCTGTGGAGCGTCGGGGTGACACCTTTATGGTCAGAGTGTCTAGGATGTCTCTCAGAATACACAGTTTGTAGTCTTTATGTCTGTTTGTGCAGGTGTATTTCTATACGCCAAAGCTGAGTCTTTTCCTGTGCAGGTCACAAAGGCCAAATCTTGGGAGGAGGCCCATTGGGTAAAATAACCAATCTCACCTTTCTCTCAGGGGAGACACTTAAAACAAACTGGCTGGTCCACTACACATTAAAACTATGAATAAGCTGATTCTGATTCTGAACGGCAGATAGAATCCAGTCAATTTTCATAATAAAACACTCTATGGAGACTCCTGATCGTAAAACAACAATAAACACGATTAAAACGGACACAAAAGAAAATTATTTAACTACGTAGCCTACTTAATCACAGTAGAAGCACAAAATGCAAACACTGATTACCAAATCAACAAAATCTAAACATGTCAGCAAAATCAGGCAGGCAAAGCGCTCTGATTCTGAAATGCTTCTTGTAGGAAATGCAGCCTGCTGACGGAACAAAACGGGGTCACATAGAGCTGTGATGAAGGTATTAGACTCCAGTGGACTTTGACGCCGGGCTATGGACACATTAAAATTGTGGCACGGCCGTAACGTGCCGTAGCCGGCGTCATGGATTCTTGGCATTATCGTATCAAGTTTTAAGTTTCAACTCATTATTTTTTAGCACCAAAAAGTATAGTGTTGAATAGCTCCATTCCTCTTGCTGATGCTGACTGTGAATAAATTAATAAAGTAGCAGTCATACATTGAAATAACACACCTAGATTATAACATTTTCAATTAACCCTTCGCTAAGCCACTCCCTGAATACACAGCTGGCCAATCACAGCGCAGTATAGGTCTTGCTCTAACTGAGGTCTGACACTTTCATGGATGTGCTCCATTGACTCTAATGCAAAAAGAGTCGTTTTCTAGCTTTATTTGGCTGTATTTTTCTAAGATATGGTATATGGTATAACACTGTTCCTGGGGCACTTGCAATAGCTACAGTTGCTACCCAGAGAGGTTGATAGGAATAGTACGATTTATTCTCTTTCCAAAACCTAAAATAAATCCAGAAAAATGTCGGCTGTGGATTGTTCCTAATTTAATGTTACCCATACACCAGATTAGCTGGTCACCAGCATAACCAGCATAATGCACGCTGGTCGTTTGTCGTTCTACATAGGTAACTTTAGGCTACGCCAACAGTGGCTAGCGTTAGCTCCAGAAGTAGCAGGATTAGCTTTTTTTCCTTTGGATAACGTAAGCTATTCATACTGTATGAAGCTACTGTGTTTGTTTTTTATAAAGCATTTTGCAAGGGTATAGGTTTGCATTTGTCTTAACATGTTGGTGACACTCAGGTTAGTTATTTTCCAAAAGAAGATAAAATAAAGATCTATATCATTTACACCGTTCGTGTAGCTTTTCACACTTAACGATTCATAATGAGTTGATAGTTTGAATCAGCTGTTTTGGAGCAGTGAGCGATTTAACACACAAGGTTATTTAAACAATTATCCACAGAAAGAAACTACTACTCACCACAGCCAATGTTGGCATATCCTAATTTGCATGGTTTAGATATACAAATATTGATAATGGATATTTTGATGGACCCATGCATTCAGACTTTTTTAAAATGTTTTGGATAATGCAAATCAGTCACTGCTGCCAACTCCTTTTCTAACTGTGTAATCTGTGTGTATAGTGAATAAAGTAAAAGTATTATTACAGCAAGCTATTGTGTCTCCATTTTTAAAAAGTGGATATTTACAAAATTATCGATACAGGTATACATGTTGTATTGCATGTGTGTTCATTTTTACAGATTTAACAGTTTGATAGTCCATATGGTCCAGCAGGGTTCTAGTTACGGTCCATAAGGAGGGTCTCAGCTCTTATTGAAGCAGTAAAATCATGCATCTGTGGGGGTCACTAATTCATTTACCAACAACCATTATTTTTAATCACAAATGTACATTGTATTAATAAGATAAACACACTAAAATAAACATGTTTTCCAAAAGAACTATGCTGCGCACCAAGGTTATTATAGTTTAGGATTTTTCATTAGTTTTTATTTTTATTTCGTTTTGACTTTTTGTATTCAGTTTCAGTTTAGTTTTAATTCGTTTTTTAACGTGAATTTGCTAGTTTAGTTTTTATTTTTCGAAAATGCTTAGTTTTTTATAAGTTTTAGTGTTAGCTTTAGTCTTTGTCGCTGCACGATGCCAAGCTCAGTTCAGTTTAGTTCAGTCCAGTTTAGTTTATTAACAAAACATTAAAATGCAAGTACAATCATTAGAAATAATGCAGATTTGTGAAAAGGGACACCTTTTTAAGCTATCTGAAGCTTGTAGGGGCCCAAACACTAAGCAAAGATTGTCTAAATAAATGCTACAAATCTATGAAGCACATGCTACATCTACGGTATAATTTAAAACCTACATACAGAAAACCCTAAGAGCAAAGTATCCTAATCCTACTACCCAGTGGTCCCAAGAAATGAATTACATCAGTCTCTAGCTCTATCATTCTTGGTTAAATAGGTGAAATACAATAAATGGACAGCTAAGAAACTGGAAGGTAGTGGAGGCCTCCTTTGGAGCCACAAACAACAGGTCCCTAGCACACTGAAGGTAAGTATGACTGGAAAGCAGTTAGGCTATATTAAAATGTAAACCCATATTTATCAAAAAATAGATTCTATGTTAAAAGCACAAAGAGACAGGTTGGAGATATGAATGAGGCCATAAAACACACACTGGCTGACATGCAGTTAATATAATGACCAGTAGACAGTTAACCCAGCGCAAGGGGAGCTCACAATCAATGGGCAAGGGGCAACTTTATCCCACACACAGGATGAGCACTAACCCAGACCATCAGAACAGAACAAGGAAAAGAAAACCATTAAGACAGTGACTCACTACCTGCAACCCAAACTAAATTAAAGCTGCAAGCAGCGTTGGGCAGGCCCTCGCACTTGTAGCACGTCCGGGTGTGAGCCGGCCGAGTTGCATACTCTCGACCTCTGCCGGTGCGGGTGTGAATTTGCAACGCGGTTCTGACGCCGCATGAAGGTGTTATATGTCACTTCCTGTGTCCCCTATGTGGAGCTACATAGCACTTGCCGCTATGAATATAAATCGGTATTGGTGTGTAGATGTCTGCGGGGGTGGGAGAGTTATCAAGCACGTAAAGTTTGTTTCAGATGTGAGCATGTACACTGAACAACAATGTACCCAAACAATAAAATAAATTCCTTTTATATTTCCCTGCCTTGTTGTTTATGTGTACATACAGAGGAAGAATGTGAGAACAGCACACATTTCATCGTTACTGTGTGTTAGAGCATGGGAGAACAGTGGATACTTTTAATACAGCCCACACCCCTAATACTGTGTAACTATAACAAGTAGAGAACAGAAGAAAAAGATGTTCTTTCTTTACAACTGTCTGCATAGCTTATTCATATTGTGTAATGAATGAAAATAAATAGGCCTACTAGGCTCCTCTCTACTTTGACATTTAAGATTAGCTTGTTTGATCCACCTTCATACACATGTGACATTACTGTACAACTTGAGAAAGGTGAGTTGTTTTCTGCTCCAGCCTGCCTAAAAGAAAAGCATTTTTGGGATTAAATGGACTTTATTAGCTGCTGCAGTGCAGGATGAACTCAGAAGAGACCCATTTCTCACCTTATTATTCTAAATCATGCAACGAAGAAGAAGAAATGCATAATACATCCTGTCCACAAATACTGTACAGCATGTATTCTGATGAACAAGACTTGTGTTATAGCTGACTTGGGCAGTGAAATGTTTAATTTTTTTAATTCATGTGGTCATAGTTGTCCACAACTCAAATCAGAATATAAGAAGAAATGTTTTATACCACCTCAAGAAGGCTTCCTATCAGAAAGGTAGGAAGGTATTTCAAATGTACAACTGCAGTACTTAAATCTAAGTAAAGTAATTTCCCTGACATTACTGTGTTACGCATGTAACGGGTTTTATACTTCCTGTGAGTATAATCCAATCAATCTTATTTTCATACTGTATATCCGTTGTGTAATTTGATAAATTGTGTTGTATGTGGTGCTCGCATCGGGTACTACTGAGACTTCATTGCCCTCTTCAGAGAAGACTCTGACTGCAACATGCGTCTTTGTAAAGAGAGAAACGGACAGAAAAAGTCTCTAACTCTGCCTGTCAGCTCGCTCTGCTCCGTTAAAACTGAATTTACCATACAGAATTGAATACGAGTGCACTCCAGATTTAGCTGCAGCCAGCTGACCGTGTGCTTCTCCCTATACCGCAGTTCTGTGTCCATGCATGCAGCAAACTGAAAGCACTGTCTGTCGGAGCGTCTACATGAAAAGAGAAGGAATACATTGCTGGTAGTGTCTTCAGAGTTGTTAAACACCTCAGTGCACTGAAGGAAGCCATCTGACTGTGTGAGGGGCAAAATCGTTGATGTCTGCAGGCAGAGTAGGAGCTCTCCTGTCTGACTGGTCCACCAATAGCAGAGAAGATGACCCCTTGAGTTATCAAGCACGTAAAGTTTGGTTCAGATGTGAGCATGTACACGTAAGTTACAACAACTTCCTGTGTCATGGCAGAGACTTGATCTCTGACGTCACGCCACGGACACACCCATTGACGAAAACTCGCAAATAGCACAACTTTTCATCTTCAATGCCTTTAGAAGGCACAGCAGAAATTTGAAGTCGGTCGGAATAAATCCCTAGGAGGAGTTCGTTAAAGTACGAAGTGTGTAAATCATCCAAAATTTGATATAAAATTCAAAATGGCCGACTTCCTGTTGGTTTTAGGGCATCGCTCCAAGAGGCTTTTTTGTGCGTCTGGACAAGATACACGTACCACAGAAAATTTGTGCACGTAGGTAAAACGTGCGGCGGGGGCTGCTTCGTTAAAAGTCACTTCCTGTTGCCAGCAGGTGGCGCTATGACTGTGGGTGAATGTCAGCATGTACATGTGTTCAGGGCGGGACTCTCATCCTACATGTACAGTTTGGTGCAGATGTGAGCATGTACACTGAAGTTACGACAACTTCCGTGTCATGGCGAAGAGTTGATCTTTGACGCCACGCCACGGACACGCCCATTGACGAAAACTTGCAAATAGCACAACTTTTCATCTTCAATGCCTTTAGAAGGCACAGCACAAATTTGAGGTCGGTCGGACTAAATCCCTAGGAGGAGTTCGTTAAAGTACGAAGTGTGTAAATCATCCAAAATTTGACGTAAAATTCAAAATGGCCGACTTCCTGTTGGTTTAGGCTATGGCTCCAAGAGACTTTTTTGTGCGTCTGGACAAGATACACGTACCACAGAAAATTCGTGCACGTAGGTAAACGTGCGGCGGGGGCTGCTTCGTTAAAAGTCACTTCCTGTTGCCAGCAGGTGGCGCTATGACTGTGGGTGAATGTCAGCATGTACATGTGTTCAGGGCGGGACTCTCATCCTACATGTACAGTTTGGTCCAGATGTGAGCATGTACACTGAAGTTACAACAACTTCCTGTTTCATTGCGAATCATCGACGCCACGGACACGCCCATTGACGAAAACGCGCAAATAGCACAACTTTTCATCGTCAATGCCTTTAGAAGGCACAGCAGAAATTTGACGTCGATCCGACTAAATCCCTAGGAGGAGTTCGTTAAAGTACGAAGTGTGTAAATCATCCAAAAATGGCCGTAAAATTCAAAATGGCCGACTTCCTGTTGACTTTAGGCTATGGGTTCTTGAGGCTTTTTTGTGCGTCTTGATACGATACATGTCCCCAGAAAATTTCGTACATGTAGGTTGAACGTGAACGAGGGGCTAATCATTTCCAATTTTCTAGGTGGCGCTAGCGAGTCATTTTGCCACGCCCATGTGCGAAACTTGTAGAATACGAAATTTTTCACCGGTTCTGACATGTTTGCAAATTTTGGTGAGTTTTCGAGTATGTTTAGGCCATGTCATTTGGGCCTACTTTGCAGAAAAAAAAAAAAAAAAAAAAAAAAAAATATAATCCGAGCAAATTCAATAGGGACCTCGCACGGTCGTGCTCGGGCCCTAATTAAAGCTGCAAGCAGCGTTGGGCGGGCCCTCGCACTTGTAGCGCGTCCGCGCGTGAGCCGGCCGAGTTGCACATTCTGGAGCTCTGCCGGTGCGGCTGTGAATTTCCTACGCGGTTGACGCCGCATGAAGGTGCTATATGTCACTTCCTGTGTCCCCTATGTGGAGCTACATAGCACTTGCCGCTATGAATATAAATCGGTATTGACGTGTAGATGTCTGCGGGGTGGGAGAGTTATCAAGCACGTAAAGTTTGTTTCAGATGTGAGCATGTACACTGAACAATAATGTACCCAAACAATAAAATAAATTCCTTTTATATTTCCCTGCCTTGTTGTTATGTGTACATACAGAGGAAGAATGTGATAACAGCACACATTTCATCGTTACTGTGTGCTGTACCGCAGTTCTGTGTCCATGCATGCAGCAAACTGAAAGCACTGTCTGTCGGAGCGTCTACGTGAAAAGAGAAGGAAGACATGGCTGGTAGTGTCTTCAGAGTTGTTAAACACCTCAGCGCACTGAAGGAAGCCATCTGACTGTGTGAGGGGCAAGATCGTTGATGTCTGCAGGCAGAGTAGGCCTAGAGCTCTCCTGTCTGACTGGTCCACCAATAGCAGAGAAGATGACCCCTTGAGACACAGCCCCTCCTCATTTGCATAATGAGCAGAAATGCATACAGAAATTTAAAAAGGACAGGCAGAAATAAATACCATGGGTGAAAATAAATAAGGTAGAAAAATACAAAGGAAGAATAAAACAGACAAAAATATTAAAACACACATAAATAAATATATTAAAAAAATTAGTAATAAATAAAGTTGAAGATTATAAGGGAGAATAAAAAATAAGGTAATTATAACAAAGGTGAATAAGTAAAGGCACTAATTAAAATATATACATTTATGTCTCCTTGTATAATTTAATTAATACCAACATTTATTTATTTACTTTATTTTTTGTGTATTTAATTGGAGCTTATTTATTATTGAGCATTTATTTATTTCTGTATTTATTTCTGACTGTGTCAGGATCGGTCCTCCATAGCGGGGTGGGAGAGTTATCAAGCACGTAAAGTTTGGTTCAGATGTAGCATGTACACTGAAGTTACAACAACTTCCTGTGTCATGGCGAAGACTTGATCTTGACGCCACGCCACGGACACACCCATTGACGAAAACTCGCAAATAGCACAACTTTTCATCTTCAATGCCTTTAGAAGGCACAGCACAAATTTGAGTCGGTCGGACTAAATCCCTAGGAGGAGTTCGTTAAAGTACGAAGTGTGTAAATCATCCAAAATTTGACGTAAAATTCAAAATGGCCGACTTCCTGTTGTTTAGGCTATGGCTCCAAGAGACTTTTTTGTGCGTCTGGACAAGATACACGTACCACAGAAAATTCGTGCACGTAGGTGAAACGTGCGGCGGGGGCTGCTTCGTTAAAGTCACTTCCTGTTGCCAGCAGGTGGCGCTATGACTGTGGGTGAATGTCGGCATGTACATGTGTTCAGGGCGGGACTCTCATCCTACATGTACAGTTTGGTCCAGATGTGAGCATGTACACTGAAGTTACAACAACTTCCGTTTCATGCGAATCATCGACGCCACGGACACGCCCATTGACGAAAACGCGCAAATAGCACAACTTTTCATCGTCAATGCCTTTAGAAGGCACAGCAGAAATTTGACGTCGATCCGACTAAATCCCTAGGAGGAGTTCGTTAAAGTACGAAGTGTGTAAATCATCCAAAATGGCCGTAAAATTCAAAATGGCCGACTTCCTGTTGACTTTAGGCTATGGGTTCTTGAGGCTTTTTTGTGCGTCTTGATACGATACATGTCCCCAGAAAATTTCGTACATGTAGGTTGAACGTGAACGAGGGGCTAATCATTTCCAATTTTCTAGGTGGCGCTAGCGAGTCATTTTGCCACGCCCATGTGCGAAACTTGTAGAATACGAAATTTTTCACCGGTTCTGACATGTTTGCAAATTTTGGTGAGTTTTCGAGTATGTTTAGGCCATGTCATTTGGGCCTACTTTGCAGAGAAAAAAAAAAAAAAAAAAAAAAAAAAAATAATATATAATCCGAGCAAATTCAATAGGGACCTCGCACGGTCGTGCTCGGGCCCTAATTAAAGCTGCAAGCAGCGTTGGGCGGGCCCTCGCACTTGTAGCGCGTCCGCGCGTGAGCGGCCGAGTTGCATATTCTGGAGCTCTGCCGGTGCGGCTGTGAATTTCCTACGCGGTTCCGACGCCGCATGAAGGTGCGATATGTCACTTCCTGTGTCCCCTATGTGGAGCTACATAGCACTTGCCGCTATGAATATAAATCGGTATTGACGTGTAGATGTCTGCGGGTGGGAGAGTTATCAAGCACGTAAAGTTTGTTCAGATGTGACATGTACACTGAACAATAATGTACCCAAACAATAAAATAAATTCCTTTTATATTTCCCTGCCTTGTTGTTTATGTGTACATACAGAGGAAGAATGTGAAACAGCACACATTTCATCGTTACTGTGTGCTGTACCGCAGTTCTGTGTCCATGCATGCAGCAAACTGAAAGCACTGTCTGTCGGAGCGTCTACGTGAAAAGAGAAGGAAGACATGGCTGGTAGTGTCTTCAGAGTTGTTAAACACCTCAGCGCACTGAAGGAAGCCATCTGACTGTGTGAGGGGCAAGATCGTTGATGTCTGCAGGCAGAGTAGGCCTAGAGCTCTCCTGTCTGACTGGTCCACCAATAGCAGAGAAGATGACCCTTGAGACACAGCCCCTCCTCATTTGCATAATGAGCAGAAATGCATACAGAAATTTAAAAAGGACAGGCAGAAATAAATACCATGGGTGAAAATAAATAAGGTAGAAAAATACAAAGGAAGAATAAAACAGACAAAAATATTAAAACACACACTAATAAATATATTAAAAAATTAGTAATAAATAAAGTTGAAGATTATAAGGGAGAATAAATAAATAGTAATTATAACAAAGGTGAATAAGTAAAGGCACTAATTAAATATATACATTTATGTCTCCTTGTATAATTTAATTAATACCAACATTTATTTATTTACTTTATTTTTTGTGTATTTAATTGGAAGCTTATTTATTTATTGAGCATTTATTTATTTCTGTATTTATTTCTGACTGTGTCAGGATCGGTCCTCCATAGCGGGGTGGGAGAGTTATCAAGCACGTAAAGTTTGGTTCAGATGTTAGCATGTACACTGAAGTTACAACAACTTCCTGTGTCATGGCGAAGACTTGATCTTGACGCCACGCCACGGACACACCCATTGACGAAACTCGCAAATAGCACAACTTTTCATCTTCAATGCCTTTAGAAGGCACAGCAAAATTGAGTCGGTCGGACTAAATCCCTAGGAGGAGTTCGTTAAAGTACGAAGTGTGTAAATCATCCAAAATTTGACGTAAAATTCAAAATGGCCGACTTCCTGTTGGTTTAGGCTATGGCTCCAAGAGCTTTTTTGTGCGTCTGGACAAGATACACGTACCACAGAAAATTCGTGCACGTAGGTGAAACGTGCGGCGGGGTGCTTCGTTAAAGGTCACTTTCTGTTGCCAGCAGGTGGCGCTATGACTGTGGGTGAATGTCGGCATGTACATGTGTTCAGGGCGGGACTCTCATCCTACATGTACAGTTTGGTCCAGATGTGAGCATGTACACTGAAGTTACAACAACTTCCTGTTTCATGCGAATCATCGACGCCACGGACACGCCCATTGACGAAAACGCGCAAATAGCACAACTTTTCATCGTCAATGCCTTTAGAAGGCACAGCAGAAATTTGACGTCGATCCGACTAAATCCCTAGGAGGAGTTCGTTAAAGTACGAAGTGTGTAAATCATCCAAAAATGGCCATAAAATTCAAAATGGCCGACTTCCTGTTGACTTTAGGCTATGGGTTCTTGAGGCTTTTTTGTGCGTCTTGATATGATACATGTCCCCAGAAAATTTCGTACATGTAGGTTGAACGTGAACGAGGGGCTAATTTTTCCAATTTTCTAGGTGGCGCTAGCGAGTCATTTTGCACACGC
>NW_024040040.1:24897020-24929431 GCF_014851395.1 Micropterus salmoides | reverse complement strand
AATCCCTAGGAGGAGTTCGTTAAAGTACGAAGTGTGTAATCTCCAAAAATGGCCATAAAATTCAAAATGGCCGACTTCCTGTTGACTTTAGGCTATGGGTTCTTGAGGCTTTTTTGGCGTCTTGATACGATACATGTCCCCAGAAAATTCGTACATGTAGGTTGAACGTGAACGAGGGGCTAATCTTCCAATTTTCTAGGTGGCGCTAGCGAGTCATTTTGCCACGCCCATGTGCGAAACTTGTAGAATACGAAATTTTTCACCGGTTCTGACATGTTTGCAAATTTTGGTGAGTTTTCGAGAATGTTAGGCCAGTCCATTTGGGCCTACTTTGCAGAAAAAAAAAAAAAATAAAAAAATTAAAGCTGCAAGCAGCGTTGGGGGGCCCTCGCACTTGTAAGCGTCCGCGCGTGAGCCGGCCGAGTTGCATATTCTGGAGCTCTGCCGTGCGGCTGTGAATTTGACGCGGTTCCGACGCCGCATGAAGGGTTATATGTCACTTCCTGTGTCCCCTACGTGGAGCTACATAGCACTTGCCGCTATGAATATAAATCGGTATTGACGTGTAGATGTCTGCGGGGTGGGAGAGTTATCAAGCACGTAAAGTTTGTTTCAGATGTGAGCATGTACACTGAACATAATGTACCCAAACAATAAAATAAATTCCTTTTATATTTCCCTGCCTTGTTGTTTATGTGTACATACAGAGGAAGAATGTGAGAACAGCACACATTTCATCGTTACTGTGTTAGAGCATGGAGAACAGTGGATACTTTTAATACAGCCCACACCCTAATACTGTAACTATAACAAGTAGAGAACAGAAGAAAAAGATGTTCTTTCTTTACAACTGTCTGCATAGCTTATTCATATTGTGTAATGAAGGAAAATAAATAGGCCTACTAGGCTCCTCTCTACTTTGACATTTAAGATTAGCTGGTTTGATCCACCTTCATACACATGTGACATTACTGTACAACTTGAGAAAGGTTAGTTGTTTTGCTCCAGCCTGCCTAAAAGAAAAGTTTTTGGGATTAAATGGACTTTATTAGCTGCTGCAGTGCAGGATGAACTCAGAATAGACCCATTTCTCACCTTATTATTCTAAATCATGCCAACGAAGAAGGAAATGCATAATAAATCCTGGGACAAAATCTGTCCACAGCATGTATCTGATGAACAAGACTTGTGTTATAGCTGACTTGGGCAGTGAAATGTTTAATTTTTTTAATTCATGGTCATAGTTGTCCACAACTCAATCAGAATATAAGAAGAAATGTTTTATACCACCTCAAGAAGGCTTCCTATCAGAAAGTAGGGGTATTTCAAATGTACAACTGCAGTACTTAATTCTAAGTAAAGTAATTTCCCTGACATTACAGTGTTACGCATGTAACAGGTTTTATACTTCCTGTGAGTATAATCCAATCATCTTATTTTCATACTGTATATCCGTTGTGTAATTTGATAAATTGTGTGTATGTGGTGCTCGCATCGGGTACTATGAGACTTCATTGCCCTCTTCAGAAGACTCTGACTGCAACATGCGTCTTTGTAAAGAGAGAAACGGACAGAAAAAGTCTCTAACTCTGCCTGTCAGCTCGCTCTGCTCCGTTAAAACTGAATTTACCATACAGAATTGAATACGAGTGCACTCCAGATTTAGCTGCAGCCAGCTGACCGTGTGCTTCTCCTATACCGCAGTTCTGTGTCCATGCATGCAGCAAACTGAAAGCACTGTCTGTCGAGCGTCTACATGAAAAGAGAAGGAAGACATTGCTGGTAGTATTGTCTTCAGTGTTTTAAACACCTCAGCACTGAAGGAAGCCATCTGACTGTGTGAGGGGCAAGATCGTTGATGTCTGCAGGCAGAGTAGAGCTCCCTGTCTGACTGGTCCACCAATAGCAGAGAAGATGACCCCTTGAGTTTCAAGCACGTAAGTTTGGTTCAGATGTGAGATGTACACGTAAGTTACAACAACTTCCTGTGTCATGGCGAAGACTTGATCTCTGACGCCACGCCACGGACAACCCATTGACGAAAACTCGCAAATAGCACAACTTTTCATCTTCAATGCCTTTAGAAGGCACAGCACAAATTTGAAGTCGGTCGGACTAAATCCCTAGGAGGAGTTCGTTAAAGTACGAAGTGTGTAAATCATCCAAAATTTGACGTAAAATTCAAAATGGCCGACTTCCTGTTGATTTTAGGGCATCGCTCCAAGAGGCTTTTTTGTGCGTCTGGACAAGATACACGTACCACAGAAAATTCGTGCACGTAGGTGAAACGTGCGGCGGGGGCTGCTTCGTTAAAAGTCACTTCCTGTTGCCAGCAGGTGGCGCTATGACTGTGGGTGAATGTCAGCATGTACATGTGTTCAGGGCGGGACTCTCATCCTACATGTACAGTTTGGTCCAGATGTGAGCATGTACACTGAAGTTACGACAACTTCCGTGTCATGGCGAAGATGATCTTTGACGCCACGCCACGGACACGCCCATTGACGAAAACTTGCAAATAGCACAACTTTTCATCTTCAATGCCTTTAGAAGGCACAGCACAAATTTGAGGTCGGTCGGACTAAATCCCTAGGAGGAGTTCGTTAAAGTACGAAGTGTGTAAATCATCCAAAATTTGACGTAAAATTCAAAATGGCCGACTTCCTGTTGGGTTTAGGCTATGGCTCCAAGAGACTTTTTTGTGCGTCTGGACAAGATACACGTACCACAGAAAATTCGTGCACGTAGGTGAAACGTGCGGCGGGGGCTGCTTCGTTAAAGTCACTTCTGTTGCCAGCAGGTGGCGCTATGACTGGGTGAATGTCGGCATGTACATGTGTTCAGGGCGGGACTCTCATCCTACATGTACAGTTTGGTCCAGATGTGAGCATGTACACTGAAGTTACAACAACTTCCTGTTTCATGCGAATCATCGACGCCACGGACACGCCCATTGACGAAAACGCGCAAATAGCACAACTTTTCATCGTCAATGCCTTTAGAAGGCACAGCAGAAATTTGACGTCGATCCGACTAAATCCCTAGGAGGAGTTCGTTAAAGTACGAAGTGTGTAAATCATCCAAAAATGGCCTAAAATTCAAAATGGCCGACTTCCTGTTGACTTTAGGCTATGGGTTCTTGAGGCTTTTTTGTGCGTCTTGATACGATACATGTCCCCAGAAAATTTCGTACATGTAGGTTGAACGTGAACGAGGGGCTAATTTTCCAATTTTCTAGGTGGCGCTAGCGAGTCATTTTGCACGCCCATGTGCGAAACTTGTAGAATACGAAATTTTTCACCGGTTCTGACATGTTTGCAAATTTTGGTGAGTTTTCGAGAATGTTTAGGCCATGTCATTTGGCCTACTTTGCAGAAAAAAAAAAAAAAAAAAAAAAAAAAAAAAAAAAATAATCCGAGCAATTCAATAGGGACCTCCACGGTCGTGCTCGGGCCCATTAAAGCTGCAAGCAGCGTTGGGCGGGCCCTCGCACTTGTAGCGCGTCCGCGGTGAGCCGGCCGAGTTGCACATTCTGGAGCTCTGCCGGTGCGGCTGTGAATTTCCTACGCGGTTCCGACGCCGCATGAAGGTTATATGTCACTTCCTGTGTCCCCTATGTGGAGCTACATAGCACTTGCCGCTATGAATATAAATCGGTATTGATGTAGATGTCTGCGGGGGGGAGAGTTATCAAGCACGTAAAGTTTGTTTCAGATGTGAGCATGTACACTGAACAATAATGTACCCAAACAATAAAAAATTCCTTTTATATTTCCCTGCCTTGTTGTTATGTGTACATACAGAGGAAGAATGTGAGAACAGCACACATTCATCGTTACTGTGTGTTAGAGCATGGGAGAACAGTGGATACTTTTAATACAGCCCACACCCCTAATACTGTGTAACTATAACAAGTAGAGAACAGAAGAAAAAGATGTTCTTTCTTTACAACTGTCTGCATAGCTTATTCATATTGTGTAATGAATGAAAATAAATAGGCCTACTAGGCTCCTCTCTACTTTGACATTTAAGATTAGCTTGTTTGATCCACCTTCATACACATGTGACATTACTGTACAACTTGAGAAAGGTGAGTTGTTTTCTGCTCCAGCCTGCCTAAAAGAAAAGCGTTTTGGGATTAAATGGACTTTATTAGCTGCTGCAGTGCAGGATGAACTCAGAACAGACCCATTTCTCACCTTATTATTCTAAATCATGCAACGAAGAAGAAGAAATGCATAATAAATCCTGGGACAAAATCTGTCACACAGCATGTAGTCTGATGAACAAGACTTGTGTTATAGCTGACTTGGGCAGTGAAATGTTTAATTTTTTTAATTCATGTGGTCATAGTTGTCCACAACTCAAATCAGAATATAAGAAGAAATGTTTTATACCACCTCAAGAAGGCTTCCTATCAGAAAGGTAGGAAGGTATTTCAAATGTACAACTGCAGTACTTAAATCTAAGTAATTTCCCTGACATTACTGTTTATAGCATGTAACAGGTTTTATACTTCCTGTGAGTATAATCCAATCAATCTTATTTTCATACTGTATATCCGTGTGTAATTTGATAAATTGTGTTGTAGTGGTGTCGTCGTGACTCGCTCTCAGAGAAGACTCTGACTGCAACATGCGTCTTTGTAAAGAGAGAAACGGACAGAAAAGTCTCTAACTCTGCCTGTCAGCTCGCTCTGCTCCGTTAAAACTGAATTTACCATACAGAATTGAATACGAGTGCACTCCAGATTTAGCTGCAGCCAGCTGACCGTGTGCTTCTCCCTATACCGCAGTTCTGTGTCCATGCATGCAGCAAACTGAAAGCACTGTCTGTCGGAGCGTCTACGTGAAAAGAGAAGGAAGACATTGCTGGTAGTATTGTCTTCAGAGTGTTAAACACCTCAGCGCACTGAAGGAAGCCATCTGACTGTGTGAGGGGCAAGATCGTTGATGTCTGCAGGCAGAGTAGGAGCTCTCCTGTCTGACTGGTCCACCAATAGCAGAGAAGATGACCCCTTGAGACACAGCCCCTCCTCATTTGCATAATGAGGCAGAAATTTAAAAAAGACAGGCAGAAATAAATACCATGGGTGAAAATAAATAAGGTAAATAAATACAAAGGAAGAATAAAACAGACAAAAATATAAAAACACACAATAAATACATTAAAAAATTAGTAATAAATAAAGTTGAATAAACAAATAAGGTAATTATACAAAGGTGAATAAGTAAAGGCACTAATTAAAATATAACATTTATGTCTCCTTGTATAATTTAATTACTACCTACATTATTATTTACTTTATTTTTTTGTGTATTTAATTGGATGCTTATTTATTTATTGAGCATTTATTTATTTCTGTATTTATTTCTGACTGTGTCAGGATCGGTCCTCCATACGGGGTGGGAGAGTTATCAAGCACGTAAAGTTTGGTTCAGATGTGAGCATGTACACTGAAGTTACAACAACTTCCTGTGTCATGGCGAAGACTTGATCTCTGACGCCACGCCACGGACACGCCCATTGACAAAACTCGCAAATAGCACAACTTTTCATCTTCAATGCCTTTAGAAGGCACAGCACAAATTTGAGTCGGTCCGACTAAATCCCTAGGAGGAGTTCGTTAAAGTACGAAGTGTGTAAATCATCCAAAAATGGCCGTAAAATTCAAAATGGCCGACTTCCTGTTGACTTTAGGCTATGGGTTCTTGAGGCTTTTTTGTGCGTCTTGATATGATACATGTCCCCAGAAAATTTCGTACATGTAGGTTGAACGTGAACGAGGGGCTAATTTTTCCAATTTTCTAGGTGGCGCTAGCGAGTCATTTTGCCACGCCCATGTGCGAAACTTGTAGAATACGAAATTTTTCACCGGTTCTGACATGTTTGCAAATTTTGGTGAGTTTTCGAGTATGTTTAGGCCATGTCATTTGGGCCTACTTTGCAGAAAAAAAAAAAAAAAAAAAAAATTAAAGCTGCAAGCAGCGTTGGGCGGGCCCTCGCACTTGTAGCGCGTCCGCGCGTGAGCCGGCCGAGTTGCATATTCTGGAGCTCTGCCGGTGCGGCTGTGAATTTCCTACGCGGTTCCGACGCCGCATGAAGGTGCTATATGTCACTTCCTGTGTCCCCTATGTGGAGCTACATAGCACTTGCCGCTATGAATATAAATCGGTATTGGTGTGTAGATGTCTGCGGGGTGGGAGAGTTATCAAGCACGTAAAGTTTGTTTCAGATGTGAGCATGTACACTGAACAATAATGTACCCAAACAATAAAATAAATTCCTTTTATATTTCCCTGCCTTGTTGTTTATGTGTACATACAGAGGAAGAATGTGAGAACAGCACACATTTCATCGTTACTGTGTGTTAGAGCATGGGAGAACAGTGGATACTTTTAATACAGCCCACACCCCTAATACTGTGTAACTATAACAAGTAGAGAACAGAAGAAAAAGATGTTCTTTCTTTACAACTGTCTGCATAGCTTATTCATATTGTGTAATGAATGAAAATAAATAGGCCTACTAGGCTCCTCTACTTTGACATTTAAGATTAGCTTGTTTGATCCACCTTCATACACATGTGACATTACTGTACAACTTGAGAAAGGTGAGTTGTTTTCTGCTCCAGCCTGCCTAAAAGAAAAGCGTTTTTGGGATTAAATGGACTTTATTAGCTGCTGCAGTGCAGGATGAACTCAGAATAGACCCATTTCTCACCTTATTATTCTAAATCATGCAACGAAGAAGAAGAAATGCATAATAAATCCTGGGACAAAATCTGTCCACAAATACTGTACAGCATGTAGTCTGATGAACAAGACTTGTGTTATAGCTGACTTGGGCAGTGAAATGTTTTTTTAATTCATGTGGTCATAGTTGTCCACAACTCAAATCAGAATATAAGAAGAAATGTTTTATACCACCTCAAGAAGGCTTCCTATCAGAAAGGTAGGAAGGTATTTCAAATGTACAACTGCAGTACTTAAATCTAAGTAAAGTAATTTCCCTGACATTTTTGTGTTACTTTACTTTTAATAGCCATGTAAGAGGTTTTATACTTCCTGTGAGTATAATCCAATCAATCTTATTTTCATACTGTATATCCGTTGTGTAATTTGATAAATTGTGTTGTATGTCGTGCTCGCATCTCAGAGAAGACTCTGACTGCAACATGCGTCTTTGTAAAGAGAGAAACGGACAGAAAAAGTCTCTAACTCTGCCTGTCAGCTCGCTCTGCTCCGTTAAAACTGAATTTACCATACAGAATTGAATACGAGTGCACTCCAGATTTAGCTGCAGCCAGCTGACCGTGTGCTTCTCCCTATACCGCAGTTCTGTGTCCATGCATGCAGCAAACTGAAAGCACTGTCTGTCGGAGCGTCTACGTGAAAAGAGAAGGAAGACATTGCTGGTAGTATTGTCTTCAGAGTTGTTAAACACCTCAGCGCACTGAAGGAAGCCATCTGACTGTGTGAGGGGCAAGATCGTTGATGTCTGCAGGCAGAGTAGGAGCTCTCCTGTCTGACTGGTCCACCAATAGCAGAGAAGATGACCCCTTGAGACACAGCCCCTCCTCATTTGCATAATGAGGCAGAAATGCATACAAAAATTTAAAAGACAGGCAGAAATAAATACCATGGGTGAAAATAAATAAGGTAAATAAATACAAAGGAAGAATAAAACAGACAAAAATATTAAAACACACACATAAATAAATACATTAAAAAATTAGTAATAAATAAAGTTGAATAAACAAATAAGGTAATTATAACAAAGGTGAATAAGTAAAGGCACTAATTAAAATATATACATTTATGTCTCCTTGTATAATTTAATTACTACCTACATTTATTTATTTACTTTATTTTTTTGTGTATTTAATTGGATGCTTATTTATTTATTGAGCATTTATTTATTTCTGTATTTATTTCTGACTGTGTCAGGATCGGTCCTCCATAGCGGGGTGGGAGAGTTATCAAGCACGTAAAGTTTGGTTCAGATGTGAGCATGTACACTGAAGTTACAACAACTTCCTGTGTCATGGCGAAGACTTGATCTCTGACGCCACGCCACGGACACACCCATTGACGAAAACTCGCAAATAGCACAACTTTTCATCTTCAATGCCTTTAGAAGGCACAGCACAAATTTGAAGTCGGTCGGACTAAATCCCTAGGAGGAGTTCGTTAAAGTACGAAGTGTGTAAATCATCCAAAATTTGACGTAAAATTCAAAATGGCCGACTTCCTGTTGATTTTAGGGCATCGCTCCAAGAGGCTTTTTTGTGCGTCTGGACAAGATACACGTACCACAGAAAATTCGTGCACGTAGGTAAAACGTGCGGCGGGGGCTGCTTCGTTAAAAGTCACTTCCTGTTGCCAGCAGGTGGCGCTATGACTGTCTGTGAATGTCAGCATGTACATGTGTTCAGGGCGGGACTCTCATCCTACATGTACAGTTTGGTCCAGATGTGAGCATGTACACTGAAGTTACGACAACTTCCGTGTCATGGCGAAGAGCTGATCTTTGACGCCACGCCACGGACACGCCCATTGACGAAAACTTGCAAATAGCACAACTTTTCATCTTCAATGCCTTTAGAAGGCACAGCACAAATTTGAGGTCGGTCGGACTAAATCCCTAGGAGGAGTTCGTTAAAGTACGAAGTGTGTAAATCATCCAAAATTTGACGTAAAATTCAAAATGGCCGACTTCCTGTTGATTTTAGGCTATGGCTCCAAGAGGCTTTTTTGTGCGTCTGGACAAGATACACGTACCACAGAAAATTCGTGCACGTAGGTGAAACGTGCGGCGGGGGCTGCTTCGTTAAAGGTCACTTTCTGTTGCCAGCAGGTGGCGCTATGACTGTGGGTGAATGTCGGCATGTACATGTGTTCAGGGCGGGACTCTCATCCTACATGTACAGTTTGGTCCAGATGTGAGCATGTACACTGAAGTTACAACAACTTCCTGTTTCATTGCGAATCATCGACGCCACGGACACGCCCATTGACGAAAACGCGCAAATAGCACAACTTTTCATCGTCAATGCCTTTAGAAGGCACAGCAGAAATTTGACGTCGATCCGACTAAATCCCTAGGAGGAGTTCGTTAAAGTACGAAGTGTGTAAATCATCCAAAAATGGCCATAAAATTCAAAATGGCCGACTTCCTGTTGACTTTAGGCTATGGGTTCTTGAGGCTTTTTTGTGCGTCTTGATACGATACATGTCCCCAGAAAATTTCGTACATGTAGGTTGAACGTGAACGAGGGGCTAATCATTTCCAATTTTCTAGGTGGCGCTAGCGAGTCATTTTGCCACGCCCATGTGCGAAACTTGTAGAATACGAATTTTTTCACCGGTTCTGACATGTTTGCAAATTTTGGTGAGTTTTCGAGTATGTTTAGGCCATGTCATTTGGGCCTACTTTGCAGAAAAAAAAAAAAAAAAAAAAAAAAAAAAAAAAAAAAATATATATAATCCGAGCAATTCAATAGGGACCTCGCACGGTCGTGCTCGGGCCCTAAAAATATATATATCCGAGCAAATTCAATAGGGACCTCACACGGTCGTGCTCGGGCCCTAAAAATATATAATCCGAGCAAATTCAATAGGGACCTCGCACGGTCGTGCTCGGGCCCTAATTAAAGCTGCAAGCAGCGTTGGGCGGGCCCTCGCACTTGTAAGCGCGTCCGTCTGTGAGCCGGCCGAGTTGCATATTCTCGAGCTCTGCCGGTGCGGCTGTGAATTGGTTACGCGGTTATGACGCCGCATGAAGGTTTTATATGGCATGTAGGTGAAACGTGCGGCGGGGGCTGCTTCGTTAAAGGTCACTTTCTGTTGCCAGCAGGTGGTGCTATGACTGTGGGTGAATGTGAGCATGTACATGTGTTCAGGGTGGGACTCTCATCCTACATGTACAGTTTGGTGCAGATGTGAGCATATACACTGAAGTTACAACAACTTCCTGTGTCATGGCGAAGACTTGATCTCTGACGCCACGCCACGGACACACCCATTGACGAAAATTCGCAAATAGCACAACTTTTCATCTTCAATGCCTTTAGAAGGCACAGCACAAATTTGAAGTCGGTCGGACTAAATCCCTAGGAGGAGTTCGTTAAAGTACGAAGTGTGTAAATCATCCAAAATTTTACGTAAAATTCAAAATGGCCGACTTCCTGTTGATTTTAGGGCATCGCTCCAAGAGGCTTTTTTGTGCGTCTGGACAAGATACACGTACCACAGAAAATTCGTGCACGTAGGTGAAACGTGCGGCGGGGGCTGCTTCGTTAAAGGTCACTTCCTGTTGCCAGCAGGTGGCGCTATGACTGTGGGTGAATGTGAGCATGTACATGTGTTCAGGGCGGGACTCTCATCCTACATGTACAGTTTGGTCCAGATGTGAGCATGTACACTGAAGCTACGACAACTTCCGTGTCATGGCGAAGAGTTGATCTTTGACGCCACGCCACGGACACACCCATTGACGAAAACTTGCAAATAGCACAACTTTTCATCTTCAATGCCTTTAGAAGGCACAGCACAAATTTGAGGTCGGTCGGACTAAATCCCTAGGAGGAGTTCGTTAAAGTACGAAGTGTGTAAATCATCCAAAATTGACGTAAAATTCAAAATGGCCGACTTCCTGTTGGGTTTAGGCTATGGCTCCAAGAGACTTTTTTGTGTGTCTGGACAAGATACACGTACCACAGAAAATTCGTGCACGTAGGTGAAACATGCGGCGGGGGGCTTCGTTAAAGGTCACTTTCTATTGCCAGCAGGTGGCGCTATGACTGTGGGTGAATGTCGGCATGTACATGTGTTCAGGGCGGGACTATCATCCTAGATGTACAGTTTGGTCCAGATGTGAGCATGTACACTGAAGAACAGAAAAATTAAATTAAATTCTGCACAGAAAAAAGAAAAAAAATATATATATATATCCGAGCAAATTCAATAGGGACCTCACACGGTCGTGCTCGGGCCCTAATAATAATCCGAGCAAATTCAATAGGGACCTCGCACGGTCGTGCTCGGGCCCTAAATAAAAAATAATCCAAGCAAATTCAATAGGGACCTCACATGGTCGTGCTCGGGCCCTAATAATCCGAGCAAATTCAATAGGGACCTCGCACGGTCGTGCTCGGGTCCTAATAATCCGAGCAAATTCAATAGGGACCTCACACGGTCGTGCTCGGGCCCTAATAAACTGAATGTTACGAAGCAAATAGCGGCAGGTCCGAGCTACTGTAGCGTTTTGCTGGCTGCTCCTGGCTGCATCGCTATAGGCTAACATTAATAATCAAATCGCTCCACATTTGCTTTTTACCATTACATCCTCTCTGCAGGCTAAATCAACAGTGGCACACAGGATAGTAACACGGGTCGCGTTAGTTGGTGAAGTAATATGGAAAGCTAACGTTATATAACTTTGCACCGGATAACATTAGCAACTGCTCGGCGAGCTAACGTGACTCTCTCTGTGTTTCTCCAGCTTTACTAATGATCACTTTGTTCTTTCGCGACATCATCTGAACCTGTTTAGTCTGATGGGCTTCAGCACATCAACCTTTATTAGGGCCCGAGCACGACCGTGTGAGGTCCCTATTGAATTTGCTAAGATTATATTTAGGGCCCGAGCACGACCGTGCGAGGTCCCTATTGAATATGCTAAGATTATATATATTTTTAGGGCCCGAGCACAACCGTGTGAGGTCCCTATAGAATTTGCTGAGATTATTAGGGCCCGAGCACGACCGTGCGAGGTCCCTATTGAATTTGCTAAGATTATTTTTTATTTTTATCGCCCGAGCACGACCGTGTGAGGTCCCTATTGAATTTGCTAAGATTATTTTTTAGGGCCCGAGCACGACCGTGCGAGGTCCCTATTGAATTTGCTAAGATTATTAGGGCCCGAGCACGACCGTGCGAGAATTTGCGATTGAATTTGCTCAGATTATATATTTTTAGGGCCCGAGCGCGACCGTGCGAGGTCCCTATTGAATTTGCTCAGATTATTTTTAGGGCCCGAGCACGACCGTGCGAGGTCCCTATTGAATTTGCTAAGATTATTATTATTATAATTTTTTTAGGGCCCGAGCACGACTGTGCGAGGTCCCTATTGAATTTGCTCGGATTATATATATATTTTTAGGGCCCGAGCACGACCGTGCGAGGTCCCTATGAATTTGCTAAGATTATATTATTATAATTTTTTTAGGGCCCGAGCACGACCGTGCGAGGTCCCTATTGAATTTGCTAAGATTATTAGGGCCCGAGCACGACCGTGCGAGAATTTGCGATTGAATTTGCTCAGATTATATATTTTTAGGGCCCGAGCGCGACCGTGCGAGGTCCCTATTGAATTTGCTCAGATTATATTTTTAGGGCCCGAGCACGACCGTGCGAGGTCCCTATTGAATTTGCTAAGATTATTATTATAATTTTTTTAGGGCCCGAGCACGACCGTGCCAGGTCCCTATTGAATTTGCTCGGATTATATATATATATTTTTAGGGCCCGAGCACGACCGTGCGAGGGTCCCTATTGAATTTGCTCGGATTATATATATATATATATATATATATATATATATATTTAGGGCCCGAGCACGACCGTGTGAGGTCCCTATTGAATTTGCTCGGATTATATTTTAGGGCCCGAGCACGACCGTGCGAGGTCCCTATTGAATTTGCTCAGATTATATATATTTTAGGGCCCGAGCGCGACCGTGCGAGGTCCCTATTGAATTTGCTCAGATTATATTTTTAGGGCCCGAGCACGACCGTGCGAGGTCCCTATTGAATTTGCTAAGATTATATTATTATAATTTTTTAGGGCCCGAGCACGACCGTGCCAGGTCCCTATTGAATTTGCTCGGATTATATATATATTTTAGGGCCCGAGCACGACCGTGCGAGGTCCCTATTGAATTTGCTCGGATTATATATATATATATATATATATATATATTTAGGGCCGAGCACGACCGTGTGAGGTCCCTATTGAATTTGCTCGGATTATATTTAGGGCCCGAGCACGACCGTGCGAGGTCCCTATTGAATTTGCTCGGATTATATTTTTAGGGCCCGAGCACGACCGTGCGAGGTCCCTATTGAATTTGCTCGGATTATTTTATTTTTTTTTAGGGCCCGAGCACGACCGTGCGAGGTCCCTATTGAAATTGCTCGGATTATTATTTTTTTTTTTTTCTGCAAAGTAGGCCCAAATGACATGGCCTAAACATACTCGAAAACTCACCAAAATTTGCAAACATGTCAGAACCGGTGAAAAATTTCGTATTCTACAAGTTTCGCACATGGGCGTGGCAAAATGACTCGCTAGCGCCACCTAGAAAATTGGAAAAGATTAGCCCTCGTTCACGTTCAACCTACATGTACGAAATTTGCTGGGGACATGTATCGTATCAAGACGCACAAAAAAGCCTCAAGAACCCATAGCCTAAAGTCAACAGGAAGTCGGCCATTTTGAATTTTACGGCCATTTTTGGATGATTTACACACTTCGTACTTTAACGAACCCCTCCTAGGGATTTAGTCTGACCGACCTCAAATTTCCGCTGTGCCTTCTAAAGGCATTGACGATGAAAAGTTGTGCTATTTGCGAGTTTTCGTCAATGGGCGTGTCCGTGGCGTGGCGTCAATCTTCGCATGACACGGAAGTTGTTGTAACTTCAGTGTACATGCTCACATCTGGACCAAACTGTACATCTAGGATGAGAGTCCCGCCCTGAACACATGTACATGCCGACATTCACCCACAGTCATAGCGCCACCTGCTGGCAACAGAAAGTGACCTTTAACGAAGCAGCCCCCGCCGCATGTTTCACCTACGTGCACGAATTTTCTGTGGTACGTGTATCTTGTCCAGACGCACAAAAAAGTCTCTTGGAGCCATAGCCTAAACCCAACAGGAAGTCGGCCATTTTGAATTTTACGTCAAATTTTGGATGATTACACACTTCGTACTTTAACGAACTCCTCCTAGGGATTTAGTCCGACCGACCTCAAATTTGTGCTGTGCCTTCTAAAGGCATTGAAGATGAAAAGTTGTGCTATTTGCAGTTTTCGTCAATGGGCGTGTCCGTGGCGTGGCGTCAAAGATCAACTCTTCGCCATGACACGGAAGTTGTCGTAGCTTCAGTGTACATGCTCACATCTGGACCAAACTGTACATGTAGGATGAGAGTCCCGCCCTGAACACATGTACATGCTGATATTCACCCACAGTCATAGCGCCACCTGCTGGCAACAGGAAGTGACTTTTAACGAAGCAGCCCCCGCCGCACGTTTCACCTACGTGCACGAATTTTCTGTGGTACGTGTATCTTGTCCAGACGCACAAAAAAGTCTCTTGGAGCCATAGCCTAAACCCAACAGGAAGTCGGCCATTTTGAATTTTACGTCAAATTTTGGATGATTTACACACTTCGTACTTTAACGAACTCCTCCTAGGGATTTAGTCCGACCGACCTCAAATTTCTGCTGTGCCTTCTAAAGGCATTGAAGATGAAAAGTTGTGCTATTTGCAAGTTTTCGTCAATGGGCGTGTCCGTGGCGTGGCGTCAAAGATCAACTCTTCGCCATGACACGGAAGTTGTCGTAACTTCAGTGTACATGCTCACATCTGCACCAAACTGTACATGTAGGATGAGAGTCCCGCCCTGAACACATGTACATGCTGACATTCACCCACAGTCATAGCGCCACCTGCTGGCAACAGGAAGTGACTTTTAACGAAGCAGCCCCCGCCGCACGTTTCATCTACGTGCACGAATTTTCTGTGGTACGTGTATCTTGTCCAGACGCACAAAAAAGCCTCTTGGAGCGATGCCCTAAAACCAACAGGAAGTCAGCCATTTTGAATTTTACGTCAAATTTTGGATGATTTACACACTTCGTACTTTAACGAACTCCTCCTAGGGATTTAGTCCGACCGACTTCAAATTTGTGCTGTGCCTTCTAAAGGCATTGAAGATGAAAAGTTGTGCTATTTGCGAGTTTTCGTCAATGGGTGTGTCCGTGGCGTGGCGTCAAAGATCAAGTCTTCGCCATGACACAGGAAGTTGTTGTAACTTCAGTGTACATGCTCACATCTGAACCAAACTTTACGTGCTTGATAACTCAAGGGGTCATCTTCTCTGCTATTGGTGGACCAGTCAGACAAGAGAGCTCCTACTCTGCCTGCAGACATCAACGATCTTGCCCCTCACACAGTCAGATGGCTTCCTTCAGTGCACTGAGGTGTTTAACAACTCTGAAGACAATACTACCAGCAATGTCTTCCTTCTCTTTTCACGTAGACGCTCCGACAGACAGTGCTTTCAGTTTGGTGCATGCATGGACACAGAACTGCGGTATAGGGAGAAGCACACGGTCAGCTGGCTGCAGCTAAATCTGGAGTGCACTCGTATTCAATTCTGTATGGTAAATTCAGTTTTAACGGAGCAGAGCGAGCTGACAGGCAGAGTTAGAGACTTTTTCTGTCCGTTTCTCTCTTTACAAAGACGCATGTTGCAGTCAGAGTCTTCTCTGAGATGCGAGCACGACATACAACACAATTTATCAAATTACACATCGGATATACAGTATGAAAATAAGATTGTAGGATGAGAGTCCCGCCCTGAACACATGTACATGCTGACATTCACCCACAGTCATAGCGCCACCTGCTGGCAACAGGAAGTGACTTTTAACGAAGCAGCCCCCGCCGCACGTTTCACCTACGTGCACGAATTTTCTGTGGTACGTGTATCTTGTCCAGACGCACAAAAAAGTCTCTTGGAGCCATAGCCTAAACCCAACAGGAAGTCGGCCATTTTGAATTTTACGGCCATTTTTGGATGATTTACACACTCCGTACTTTAACGAACTCCTCCTAGGGATTTAGTCCGACCGACTTCAAATTTCTGTTGTGCCTTCTAAAGGCATTGAAGATGAAAAGTTGTGCTATTTGCGAGTTTTTGTCAATGGGCGTGTCCATGGCGTGGCGTCAAAGATCAAGTCTTTGCCATGACACAGGAAGTTGTTGTAACTTCAGTGTATATGCTCACATCTGCACCAAACTGTACATGTAGGATGAGAGTCCCACCCTGAACACATGTACATGCTCACATTCACCCACAGTCATAGCGCCACCTGCTGGCAACAGGAAGTGACTTTTAACGAAGCAGCCCCCGCAGCACGTTTCACCTACGTGCACGAATTTTCTGTGGTACGTGTATCTTGTCCAGACGCACAAAAAAGTCTCTTGGAGCGATGCCCTAAAACCAACAGGAAGTCTGCCATTTTGAATTTTACGTCACATTTTGGATGATTTACACATTTCGTACTTTAACGAACTCCTCCTAGGGATTTAGTCCGACCGACTTCAAATTTGTGCTGTGCCTTCTAAAGGCATTGAAGATGAAAAGTTGTGCTATTTGCAAGTTTTCGTCAATGGGTGTGTCCGTGGCGTGGCGTCAGAGATCAAGTCTTCGCCATGACACAGGAAGTTGTTGTAACTTCAGTGTACATGCTCACATCTGAACCAAACTTTACGTGCTTGATAACTCAAGGGGTCATCTTCTCTGCTATTGGTGGACCAGTCAGACAGGAGAGCTCTTACTCTGCCTGCAGACATCAACGATCTTGCCCCTCACACAGTCAGATGGCTTCCTTCAGTGCACTGAGGTGTTTAACAACTCTGAAGACAATACTACCAGCAATGTCTTCCTTCTCTTTTCATGTAGACGCTCCGACAGACAGTGCTTTCAGTTTGCTGCATGCATGGACACAGAACTGCGGTATAGAGAGAAGCACACGGTCAGCTGGCTGCAGCTAAATCTGGAGTGCACTCGTATTCAATTCTGTATGGTAAATTCAGTTTTAACGGAGCAGAGCGAGCTGACAGGCAGAGTTAGAGACTTTTTCTGTCCGTTTCTCTCTTTACAAAGACGCATGTTGCAGTCAGAGTCTTCTCTGAGATGCGAGCACGACATACAACACAATTTATCAAATTACACATCGGATATACAGTATGAAAATAAGATTGATTGGATTATACTCACAGGAAGTATAAAACCTGTTACATGCGTAACACAGTAATGTCAGGGAAATTACTTTACTTAGATTTAAGTACTGCAGTTGTACATTTGAAATACCTTCCTACCTTTCTGATAGGAAGCCTTCTTAAGGTGGTATAAAACATTTCTTCTTATATTCTGATTTGAGTTGTGGACAACTATGACCACATGAATTAAAAAAATTAAACATTTCACTGCCTAAGTCAGCTATAACACAAGTCTTGTTCATTAGACTACATGCTGTACAGTATTTGTGGACAGATTTTGTCCCAGGATTTATTATGCATTTCTTCTTCTTCGTTGCATGATTTAGAATAATAAGGTGAGAAATGGGTCTGTTCTGAGTTCATCCTGCACTGCAGCAGCTAATAAAGTCCATTTAATCCCAAAAACGCTTTTCTTTTAGGCAGGCTGGAGCAGAAAACAACTCACCTTTCTCAAGTTGTACAGTAATGTCACATGTGTATGAAGGTGGATCAAACAAGCTAATCTTAAATGTCAAAGTAGAGAGGAGCCTAGTAGGCCTATTTATTTTCATTCATTACACAATATGATCAAGCTATGCGCATCTTTTTCTTCAGTTCTCTACTTGTTATAGTTACACAGTATTAGGGGTGTGGGCTGTATTAAAAGTATCCACTGTTCTCCCATGCTCTAACACACAGTAATGATGAAATGTGTGCTGTTCTCACATTCTTCCTCTGTATGTACACATAAACAACAAGGCAGAGAAATATAAAAGGAATTTATTTTATTGTTTGGGTACATTATTGTTTAGTGTACATGCTCACATCTGAAACAAACTTTACGTGCTTGATAACTGTCCCACCCCGCAGACATCTACACACCAATACCGATTTATATTCATAGCGGCATGTAGCTCCACATAGGAGACACAGGAAGTGACATATAGCACCTTCATGCGGCGTCGGAACCGCGTAGCAAATTCACAGCCGCATCGGCAGAGCTCCAGAATGTGCAACTCGGCCGGCTCACACCCGGACGCGCTACAAGTGCGAGGGCCCGCCCAACGCTGCTTGCAGCTTTAATTTCTAAGTGAGTTTTGAGCCCACTGACAATAAGGCAATGAAAATTTGATTAATTTCATTGAACAACTTACATATTGTCCCTTTAATGTAAATGTTAAGTTGTAAAGGTAGGGTCAATTGTAATAGAAAAAAAAGCCAGCGGAGAGGGGTAGCCTAATAATTTAGAATTCAATTTCCAAGATTAATCTACAAGTAAAAAAACAGAAACTTCACTTTGCAAGGCTGCAACACCATCACACACACGTCTGCCGTGGATTATGCATGCATTGGAAAGTTATATTAGACTTCACAATAGGATTTAGCAGGGAGGAAATACTCCTGAGTTTAGCCCACAATCACTATCATGCACCGTAGAGACTTTGCCGTGGATTGGGTGTATTCAGAAGAAAACACCAGAGTTAATTTTCGATTTTTCTTCTTGTAAATTTCCCACTTTCATCTAGGATTTTTTTTTCTTGGTTTATTAACCACCACCCTGGCTCCGTATTTTTTGGACACTTAAAATAGTCACTCTAAATATGTGAAAACACTTAGGATGATTCAATTATAGCCTACGGATGGGCTACATCTAAGAAACTGTCCCATTATTTAGATCTCCTCCCTAAAATCACAGAGGCTGCAGTGCTCGCTGTATATCGCTGATGCTGATGTGTTTCCTAACTTAATTTCAGATGCAATCGCAGTGGTACAAGTCAGGATGAAACATAAATATATTTATCAAGTGGTGTGTATTAATAGTCTACTTCTCATCATTAACACTGGAGATGTGGTTTGTAGTCCACGTACAGGGTAACATCGAGTTAACCACGAACAAAACCTGCTCGGAGCAGTTCAGAGATGCAGCGTAAATTGCCATGGCAACAGACCTTGGTTAACACCTATCCACCTTTCATAGTACGGGTTCATCAGGAAGTTACACCTGACGTCACGTTACCTTGCTTCGTAGTACAGGCCACAGGAAATGAGATTATTTTAAAAAGCAAGTATTATCATTAGTTTTTATATTTGTTTAGAATAAATGAATTATTATACATAATTACATAGAGTAATCTCTAAAGTAATCTATACATTTGTTGTTAAAAATTGTTAGATTAATCGGTTAAAAAAAAACAACAGCTAGTTGCAGCCGTAGCTTAACCAATGCCAGGGCTTAAACGTCAGCATGTCTCAGTGTCTGCTGCATTGATTTGAACCATTCTGTTTTCATCTCTCTCTTGTATATCCACAGATTCATGGCATACAGCTTACAACAAAACATCGAGTTTTGTTGTAAGCTCAATGACATATTAGGCCAACAGAGATGTATGTTTAAAGGCTGATCCAATGATGGCAGTTCAGCCGCATACCGCAACCATATCTTGCTCCTCTTCAAATGAGTCTGCATTTGCTGCTAAGCATCTCTCGCTCTCTGCTATGTGTCTGACTAACCTCATGTAAAGCCCACAGCTACCACTCAGCCTGTCCAGAAGAGCAGAATATCTATCAGTATTATGAAGCCAACCTTTGATCAAAGGACTTGGGATTATTAAGAACTTGCAATTTAGAGTTAAAAAGAGGCAGCTGATAGGTTGTACTGCTAAAACCGTTTCAGCTGACAAAGTAGATAAAGCTCAAGAGGAGTGATAAGAAGAAATACAAAATACCAATTCCATAGTGTGTGTGTGTGTGTGTGTGTGTGTGTGTGAGAATGCCATGAGCCATTTCTGCCAAACGGCAGACTGGTTTTCCCCATTTAACATCTCAGTGTCTTCCAGCAAATGAGTTATTTCCATGAAGATTTACTCCAACTGTAATTGGTAGGAAACCTTATTAAGATCCAGATGATGCGTCTTTTCTTCGGTTATTGCCCAAATACAACCTCTTGCTGAGCTTATAAATATTCACAGAGATCAAAGAAACTGTTAAAAGAGCTCCAAGAGACATGCGGAGAATGCTCACTTTTCTAAATGCCATATTTAAAAGCTTAACAAAGAAGAAGTAGGCACCTGTCACCAGGCATGAAGAGCAGTCCTCTTATTTATTGATTGTCTTAAACTGAAGAAATGCAAATGTGTGGAGCAGGCCTTGCACCACTAAGCTGTAGCATGAGCTCTTCTGGGAAGTGGGCTGCATGTAAAAAGGAGCAGCATTGTTCTTGTAACTAAAATGTAATTTACTCTAACATGGTCCTGTTGGATGAGACTACGAGTCTACACCATGCCTGCAGCACTGTGTTTTGTGAGGTTTACCCTGTTAGCATGCTAACATTTGCCAATTAAAACTAAACACAAAGTACATCTGAGGCTGATGAATGTCATTAGTTTTCCCCGTATCTGATCATAAATTAAGATGTTTACCTGAAGAAAAGATGAAAGGTTACGAGATCCTGCTCCTCCTGCTAGGATCTGTGGAGGTACACTGATGACGTGCCACGATAAACACTTCAAAACAGGTATTGTTCAGACGTGTATGTGATGATGCCTGTTTCAACATGGCACAAGGAATGCTTGTTGTTTTATCCAGACCTCTGCTGATATGGATTAGCTGTCCCTCTATCTGTTTCTCTCTCTCTTTCTCACACACACACACACACACACACACACACACACACACACACACACACACACACACACACTCTGTTTTCAGCTTGCCTTCTTCGCACATGTGGCCCTCTGTCTCAGCTCGCCAGTGTGGATTATAGCTCTCTCACGGCTATCATGATCTTACACAAACAACATTTGTCAGCTCATTTATCACTGTTCGCCCCCGGTTGTCCACTCTCGTCTATTCATCTACGCTCTATTTCTGCATCCCTGCCTCCAGGGTGAAAATGCACGTTACCTCCACAACTGAAAATAACCCCTGAAAGTCCCCTTCGATATTACCAAATATCTGCAAATGTCAACGGCAATAATTGATGCTTGACTGATTCGCTTACACCCATTGTTTACCATTTCTTGGTAACTAGACAGGAAGAGAGCATCTTGTAAAAAAGCCGTAATATTATTTAACATATACCAATTGCACTGTCACTATTGCAGATGATTATCCACCTGAGATGACGTGATGAATTGCTGTGGCAGCAGAGGGATTTAGCGTTGAGACAGAATCTGGGGCTCACTGGGTCAATGTAAGCCATATAAACACTTTGATAAACATCAGTGCTCGAAGTAGAAGAAAAAAGGGTGCTCCTCCTGTAAACCAGCAAATGCAGCCAAGTATGCAGCTTTCACAGCTAAGGTTGGTTTCTTTAGATTTACTTAGACAAAAGACCCAATACTCCTTCGACTCAAAGAATGTAGTCATCCTGTTTTGATTCACAAATATTAAATAAGCTTTCAAACTCCAATTATTCAAAAGCATAACACAGCATTGTGGATTTGTTCAGTGATTACTCCATTGCATTACCTGTGAAGTAAGTTGGCTGTTGAACCCTGAAAACTGAATTTGCTCAGCCTTAAGTGTGATTTATCCTTCTACGTCGAATCAGCGGCGTAGCCTATGCGTAGCCCCGTATCCTATGCAGTACCCTGACGTACACCTCCTCAAAAATGTAACTACACGTCGGGATGAAGTGGAGAATTGTGATTGGTCGGCTGGGTAGCCTCGCAATGCCTCCGAGTTGACAGTGCGAGCAATATGGGAGTGTCACAACCCAAGCAAAATGACTTGTTTCACTATCAGAATGTGATCCATTAGGTCAATAACATTTAAAAAGTTAACAGCTGCATGTATATAATTTTACCTCCATTCAAGTTAGCAGAGGGCTAAACCAGAAGTTAGCCCTGCTCGGCCGGCAAAAGTCAACACAGTGGACGCATGTGGCGCTACACATGTGGTGTAGTTGCAAAACGACACAGACATGACGCACAAGTATAAATGCATGGCTACGTGCGTAGCTTACTCTGTAGGCTACGGCATACATCCGACGCAGAAGTATAAATCACGCTTTAATGTCATTGCATTTTGGGTCCAAACATCTTGTGTGCAAACCCTCTTTTTAGACCATCTAAAATACCGCTCCTCCACTTTTGAAAGGTTACACTCTGCCATGACAGGGATAAGAAGAGGAGAGACACGAGCAGCTTGAACTGACCAATGACAGTTTCAAGAGTAATTTTGGGGCATTTGTGATACTTAAAAAATATTTATTGTTTTACAGAAGCTCTTTTTCCAGTAATTATGGGTAAAATGCTTTTTTCACGTGATGAAAGTGGAAGTTGCAATACCTTGTGCGGCCACTACACCAAAATCACTTCACAGCCAAGCTCTGTTCCTGGGGGCTTGAGGTGTACCTCAGCTACTATGTAGCCCATTGCTATCCATGGTGGTTATGTGCATAGCCCCTGAACACACAGCTATAAATTATATTTTAAGAGACTGGCCCACAGCTTGCAGTGTCACAACAGACTTTTTATAAAAGGATTTTGGAGGTGTCCATGTGTCCTGCAGCTGTTCATCAGAAGTCAGACTCATATCTGTGACAAGACAAGGGCAACACATTTCTGCCTTCTGTATTAGCTTGTTTTGCAGGAAATGGAACAGTCTGAATCTGATAATTACAATAACCACGGAGTGTTTATGTCCAGCTATAAGTGGCAGTGCACTGTTAGATACTAAGAAAGAGGAGCAAAAAGCTAAAGTTACCAGGATGGGTTTGGCCTACCAATTCACAGGGACTGCTGGACTAAAAACAGGGGAATAATAGATCTTCTCATATCAAACACATATTACAGTTTCCTTTTGAGAACTTGTGTCCTTCACTATGAGACAGCCACTAAGACGACTGAAATCCTGTGTGGAAATTAGATCGTTGCAGTAGCAAAACAGGGATATGGTGCAGCATGAGAAGATAAGAAGTCTACAAGCACACAAAGAGAATAGAGTTATTCTCAGTGCAAACAGTAGAGATAGTACATATATATATATATATTTGAATTACTTTAGCTAGACAGTATTGAATGGAAATATGACATGTGGTTCAAGTTCCTGTTAGTTTTCAGTCATAACTCAACTATGTTATACATTTATACTGTATATCTATAAAAAGAAATGTAATCCAACAGAACCTCATGGTCTTTATGTGTCAAGAAAAAAAGGTCAAGATCTGTTCATTCAAGTCTATATAGGTTGTGGGATATTTGCTGTTGCGGTGCATTATTGGATTGTACTATATTGTAAGTACCTCATATTTAGACACATAAAATAATTATATGCTATTATATTCAAAAGAATAGAAGAAGCAAATGAATAGGTGGAAGGTCATTCAAAAGTTGTTGAGATATTTCAGGCTGAAAGACCAAAGTGATGGGCTGATTGACCGACACTGCCACACTGAGAGCCACACTGCTAGTGTAAGACATCAATTTTCCATAAGCACCTCTCCATTTTAATAGATACAACTTATACCCATTTCCATATGGGAATTACTATTTAACACTACACTGCAGCTAAAGAAGTGTTTCCATCAACTGCTGGTTCATCATCACATTACCATCCTGAACAGCGCAGAGGAGAGGCACCATAGGATCCCCAGCCTCGTCATGGTCAGTTGTGGAGCATCATAAGGCTGCTGAAATGATGCTGATGTTGACGTGTGTGGCTCATACATACATACAGTCTGCAGCAATGCGCTTCTTGGCATCCAACTCCATGTCTGACCACTTTATTTAATTTCAGGAACCATCCCAGTTGATGAACTGACTGCATTAACAGCTGCTCCAGCCATCCACCTCTCAAAATTCCTTTTGTTTGTAACTTCACTGCCATCTTCCTATGGAACAATATTAAATTAGTACTCATGAAGGTTTTGCATTGACCATTTATGGTTAAAGCTGGGGGAGACTATTTATTTCACAAGCATTTTTGTTATATTTGTTATATTTCTTGAAATTCTATTTACATCTGGACAGCAATGAATAAATCAAAGGCTCTGACACAAAAGTGAATAAAATCTGGTGTCTGTGGCTGTAATAAGCCAGCCTGTTTTCATCACAGGCGTCATATACCCACGCTCGACAAGCGTAGTTATTACACACTAAACGTCAATTCTGCGTGTGTAGGAGACACCCTGGGGAGACGGGAAACACTAACTAGCTAGGTAGCTAGCGAACTTTGTGTTTAAGGTGTTGACAGTCCCCCAAGGCGCCTTACCCTAGCCTTAACCATCATAGAAGTTTTTGTCTAAACCTCAGTCAGTAAATATATGCATGTCTACCTCACAGCTGATGTGCTAGCAGGTAGGGTTAGCCTCCTTGGTGTTGCAACGCAATAACAAACTGCAGCGTTTCATACCCAAGCTTTCTCACAGCCTGCGTATTTTACGCCTGAGATGTGGGTATATGCCTGCCTGTGTGCATTCTGCCTGTGCATTCACTGCTCATAAATACGTGTTTGAGTGGCTTTTGAGGGAGACCTTAAGAAAGGGGGTAGGATTTTTTCAGTAGGATACTTTAAAAACTAGCTGTCTTTTGCTGGTTTCTCCAACGCTGCCAACCCCAGCTTTAATTGTGGGAGTGTAGTGGACAGAATATGAAGCTTGTAACTGGATTGTGATTTATAAAGGGAAAACTGAACGCAGAAATGTGGCAGTCACCATGTCTTTCTTTTGGGTAAAGGTTTGGTATGAGTCTTATGCATAGTTTTATAAATGAGGCCCCAGGTGCTGGACCTGGACCACAAAGACCCAGAAAAAGGACATACTACAAATGCACAAACGATGGCAAATTGCAAGGAACAAAATTTGGAAGCTTGTCAATAAAGTTTTAAAATCAATGATTAAATTAAAGGGGCCATGTGTAACCACTACTTTTCCAAGCGCATGCTCGTGCTCAGACTAATGAGCGAGCCCAAACAGAGAACGACACTGCAGACAGCTTCACACAACATGCTGGAAACTCAGGTAAACTCCCACTGCAACGTTACAGTAATATTATTATCAGCTTGAGGTTGAACTACTCCATGATCCTTACATGGTAATGTTACACTGGCTGCATTTAGCCAACATGATACATCGGTGTAAGCTCGCCTGCCAGCTTTTCAATAACTATTTGTGCATCGATCACTAGAGAGGCTCAGCAATGTAAGCATGGATACATTTATTGGATGATAATGAAACAGTAAGCTAGACTGAAAATTATAAATGACTCCTTCTCAAATACATTCTCAAACAAATTTAGAATATTACCATTAAGAATTGATAAGAACTACCATACCTTAAATGTTAGAAGATAAAGCATGGCTGTAATCCTCTCATGTCGGGTTTATTTTGTTTTGGCAATATTCTTCAGGTGGAGGAAGCAGAAAATAGTTAGTATCATCAACAAAATCAAATGTAATATAAGAACAAAATCACACCAATATTTTACACCAGAACACAAGATTTTTTACCAGTTGACCAATCAACCCCAATCTGAAATTCAAAAATTATCAACCAGGGTATCAAGCTGTTTTTTGAGTTACAGTAATTTGCTCCCTTCTCATTTCTTTCTCCTTGCTATTTCAGTCAGTGGTGTGTGGGTGGCAGGAGTCATCCCGGCATGCCCTGCTGCACTGGTATTTACAGATTTCAGGTTTTGCGGCAATCTGTAGAATGTCAGAGAATTAATATAGGAGGTAGATTGATGCCATGTGATGCATCCTAATCACTTGCCAAGCATACTGGCAAGAGTACTTTAGCGTCTGAATCTCCCCTCCATATTTAGGAGTCACAGATGGAATAATTTCATTTGCAATGCCTGCTCCAAGTTTGAAACCTTGTTCAACCTCGTGGGATATGTTATGTGGGACCAATTCATTTTTACACTGTTAAATGAATATGGAGTTTAAAGGGATACCAAGGTGAAGAAATATTTTAAAAGTTGGATGGTCGGTACTGTTAATTTTAGTGTAGTGAACAGTAGAGTTTACTGATTTAACCTTAGCGGTTTTGTCCACCTTTACCTTCTTCTTTTTACGATCATGGTGCTGTGCCTTTCCCTTTTCCTGTGGTGTTTAGCTGTCCTCTCCCTTAGGTTCCTTGTTTCCTGTCTCCTGTCCCCTGTCCAGAGCGTGCATCTGGTTGGGTGTGGTGCCCCAATCATCCTCCTCCTGCTGCAATCATCAACACACCTGTGTTCCATCCAGTAATCACACTCTGCAGTATATCAACCAGGGGCAGAGGCAGACATTGTAAAAATTCAGGTCTTAGCAAAATCCTAGGGGCGTCCAGGGAGATTGTTTTTCATTTACAGCAGCGATATGCGCTATTTTCTACGCCGTTTCAGATGATAGATTGCCTAAAAATCTGTACATTATTCTGGAAAAAACATGATAATTGCCCAGGGAGAAAAAAATCACCCTATAGAGCGTACATCCTGTTCTGTATCTAATTATTCTCCAACTGTCTTTTCTCCTTTCACCCAAAAAAGAGGCAAAAATTGTCTAATGTTACTATTTTAAAGTTACATAACATAGGTATGGTAGGAATTTGGCATAAACAGCATTACTAATCTTGAAACCTATTTTTGTTATACTATACTGTAGTTGAGTTCACAGAATGAATCTTAAGCTGACAAAGCTGCTTCATTTGAATCCATGCCATAATAATCTGGGCTGCATTAATACCAAATCAAGGTTACCCAACAGTGCCAAGTACGTGTGGTGTCCAAACCTCTGAATAGAATATTAGACCAAGAACATATACTCAGCAAACACAGTGACATCTGGTGGCTTAATTAATATAACTGATATCATTTTAGTCTCTTGTGCTAGAAGTCCAAGATGCCTGTGTGTTATTATTAAACCTGTATACTTTTGTTCAGAGGTATGCAGTAAATATTCATGTCATTGTCATGTAAAAAGCCTAGATAAAATATTTTTGATGACACAATCATGTCTGTACCTTTTTGGTGTAGTTTAGTTCGAGTGCCACTGTGGGCACATTTTTGCAAACTTCATATTTATGTTGATATTTATGTGACATGTAATATGAGTGTTAATGTGATGTGATAAGAGAGTGATTCAATTAATTAAATTGGCCTGTTACTTTTATTACATTTCAACCAGGACAACAACAATTTGAGAATGTGAAAAGTCTTTGACAATTAGACGCTATCATGTTAGACCACAAGAGTTTCTGTCATCTCCACTGCTGCCAGTGGTCTGTCAGCTACTAAGAAGGCTGAGCCGTGTCACATGAGATTAACATGGAGGATGTTCCTACAAATCAGATGTTTGGAGACACTTTGAATTTTTGATTTAGTTCATTTATGATAATACAGTCAAATAAAATCAATCAAAATGGTAGTTGTTTCATATGTGTCTTTAATGTATCGGATTGTTGGCAATGTATCGAGAAGCATATCGCATGACCTCAGTGATAGTGATACACATTCCTACAGTGACTACATGATTGGCATGAAATGTGTTATTTCCATAGTCCAGGGGTATTCAATTAGAATTCAAAGAGGTCCAGTTAGAGAAATATTTCCCGAAGCAAAGGTCTGGAACATCAAAACGACTAACTTGCATTATCATTCAGTACCATAACATATAGTTGTATCACCATATGTTTTTAGTCAACAACGGACTGTCAAATCAAATAATATTTCAGTCATATTATTTCAGGACATATTTCAGTTTTCACATCAAACTGGAGAGATAATAAATAATAACTACTCTAATAATAAATTCTAAATTTAAGTAAACTAAAATAAAGTGTAGCTTGAAGTGATGAAGTGTAGTCTTAACCAATTTAATAATAAACACTCAACACATCACAGCTGTAATGCCTTCTCTTCTCTTTCACTCCCTCTTACAGAGCTACCACTTTCCTACTTTCTCTTGTTCAGTGAGAAACATGAGCTCTAGTTTGTCCTGCCAGCTAGCATTGGAGATCTATGAGATAATCTGGTTCTGAACTGCCCGTGGGAGGAATGTACATGTAAAAATCTGTACATTCTTGATTAAAAGCTATGTGAAATCTCTTTTCCCTTTTGTCTCCTCAATTCGTGTGTTTCGGAATACACAGATTTGATTGGCAGAGGAGCGTCACATGAGACGATTGAAGCACATGAGATTGGTCTGTGAGTTTCCTGGGCCGCTAAACCAGTACAGTAAATGTTAGAAAAGCTGCGCGGGTTAAAATAAAAAAGCTCCATCACGAGGTAGTACTTCCCAGGCATTAGTAGACCAACTCTTTGCATTAAGGATTAATTTCATGTGTTTTCATATTTCATCCTGTGCAAATGGTATACATGCCAACTCTGGGCTTACTTTGTTGTGCTGTATATTATTTAATTTACTCTAATGAGTGAAAGGTATGCTTCCTGACATCTTATATTTCAGGTTTTTTTTCATGTTGTTACACAACAAACAATAGCTCTTCTTCTGCTGTCGCCATCATGTTTTCTTTGTATGTGTGGGACGTGTCTGTGCTCTCAGACTGCTGTATGTATAGAAGCGAGTGCATGTCCGCTGTCCACATGCAAGTCGCAGCTTGGACCAGTGTAATCTACCTTGAATTGTAAGAGGGCATGTCTGGCATACATGGACAAAGAATATGTCCTCTCCAGTGCCTTCTGAAAGCTCTACCAATCCTTCCTGCCATGAATGTTTCAGATGCAGATGCTGCACAGTAGTGGAACATTTTTTATAAAGTTTTTCATACATAACAGATAAACGTGAATCTGTCATTGTTCTGGAAGATGAGAATATAGTGCATCATGTTGTTGAACAAATCTTTGCATTTGCAAATATTTAAAGAATGCAAATGTGGCTATACTTGTATTCAGTCTAAAATCCTTACACTGGGTGTTTAAGCACATGTATGTAAATGATGCGCTTGAGTTTTGCCTCTTTTTTGCTTGTCTGTCCTTTTCCAGGTCTAAAAGCTTTTTTTCTATTTTCATTTTTATTTACAGCATTATATATTGAAATTTATTCTGTAATAGGCAGTATATTAACTTAAACTGGTAGTTCTAAGTAAAATCATACCCCCATATCGCCAAAATGGCACGATCTTCGTTTCGTAACAAAGCTTTGACTCTGAGATTGACAGTCGAATCAGGCTCCACCCATCGAAGCATCGAATCTTCGACTATTCGGTGTCAGCCCTACGATGTATAATTGTGTCCTCTTGTGTGTCCGTACTGTACTGTTTTATTATGTTGGTCTATTCTGTGCTCATGACATGTATTTCCTGTCTGTATTTCCTGAAGAGGGATCCTTTCTCTGGTGCTCTTCCTGAGGTTTCTTCCTTTTTCCCCCCATTAAAAAAGTATTTTTGGAGCATTTTTCCTTATCTGAATCAAGGGTCTAAGGACAGAGGATGTCGTCTGCTGTACAGAAAAGATCTGTGATGCCCGAACCTGTGAAATTCCATGGGGGTTGAATAAAACTCTGTTGAAACTCTTCAGATCTGCACACACTTCTTTCTCTTAAATATGTCAATTTGGAGAATTGCCAGGCACAATAAAAGTTTCCCCCCTGAGAAAATGCAGGTCTTGTCAAGATAATGAAGTCACAGCAAGACGTTAAGAACCATATGCATTCTTTTGGATTGGTTTAACAAAGAGAAGAGACGCGCATCCGCGCACGCACACACACACACAGGCATATGTGGTTTATAAGGTGGTTTTTCAGTGGTTTACAGGGACCCACCTTTCCCACTGTCCAGTGAAATAAAAAGTCATGTCAAAAATTTTCATTTGATCTGCAGAAGACAAATCTCACTTAAAATACATCATTTTACTTTCAGAACATACATTTACTAAATATGTGTCATACAACAGGTTTATAGGGTCAAGACCAAATAGTGGTATATGGGAACAAGTGGGTTTACGGTGTCTGTTTACACACAACACACAAACCTAGCCATTTACTGGTCTAAGGGGACTAAAACATTACGAGGTCAATTCAATCATAATATTATACAAATGGGCGTGGAGCCCAGATGCCTCTTCCCTGGTCAACATTGCAGGGTATTTCCTGCATAGAGAAATTTTTGGCGCCCCCAAAAGAGTTTTTAGTGAGCGCCAAAGGAAAATCACCAGCGCCAAAATTATCAGAATTGGGGAAAAAAGCATTTAAAACATTCTACTAATGTGTATTAAAAGCTATTATCAATAACTGTTGAGCAAACAGAACATAAACTTAAATACCTCTCCTCTCATCCACAGCGCTGTATTTTATTATTTTTTTTACACATGCTGCAGCGCTGGATTAATAAACCAGCCGCTGCGTTGGTTTGACTGCGCCTGAACACTCCGCTACGAATCTGAGCTTGCGCGTTATTCCTCACAATATAAAAGTCGTTTGTGCTTGAAGTGTGCCGGTACTGTCACTTTGACATTTTACTCTTTGGCGCACCGGGACTCTCCTCTGCCCTCTCCAGGTCAGGTTTTCTGGAGTGGGCACAACGTGACGCTCACCTGTTCCTGTTCTCTCCTCCCTGCTAATCTCCGCGGGGAGATCGGGAGCCTTTCATGCAGCCGTGTGCAGCTGCTCCTCAGTCATTTATCGTAAACCGACCAATCACAGGAGGAGGCGGGACATTAAAAAAAGGTTGAGGCACTACAGCAAAATTTAGAAATGTTGAACTCGTTCTGTATGCACAGTTTTTATTACTGACAAGTTAATTTTCATAAACAAATGAGAGACTTTTCTTGCACAATAATTTAATAACAGAAAACCACCCACAAAAATGAAACTTCTGTTTTGTCCAACTGGAATTAATATTATAGGCTACTAATGGTAAGCTATAGTAGCCTATACTATTAAAATTATGACTAAAATTTGCACTAATCAAACCTTAACCACAGTGGTGTAGGCTAATTTCAGAGAAAGGTGGGGGTTTTTTGTGAAACATCTGAATCTCAACTAATAAACTATCTGTAGGCAAATTATCCAAATTAAGTTTAACATGTAAATATATTATTATACTTACTTTATACCTTTTACTCATCCAGTTTGTGGATATATTTTGTTTATCAAATGGTCAGAAATTAGAAGAAAATGCATAGATTTCAGTCACAAGACAACTCATTACCTTTACTGTACGCGTACCGGCCATGCTTACTGTCACGCGAAGTCACCCCCCAAAGGCCCATTCTGAACCAGGAGAAACCCTGCATTGAGTCAAAGTGCTTCAGGAACACTGGACATGTGTTAGAGCTACAAAAACAATACGCCCTTGCCAGTCCCCAGATCATTATTGAGCATTATTGCTGCACTACTGAGACACAGTCACTAAGATGGCGAGACCCTGCAGGGTGTTTCCAGCCTCACGGGATATGATCTCAACCCTACTGCCCAGTACAGACACCAAACCACCAAAGACACCCAGAACTGGTTTATCATCCCTCCGCTTGCACTCCCACATGTCTCAGAGCTGGAGATCAAGCAGATGCTACACACTCTGTGCAGTGGACTAGTTAGTAGTAATGTAGTAAGTTAGTACTGACTTTGGAGTGGCAAAGGATAATTATGGCCAAAATGTTTAAAATAAGCCCTGTGGTTGTTCTTGTGGAGAGAAACAGTGCCATTTTATTTAGTTAAAAAGTACTTTCAAATTTCAGCACTTTGAAGCTTGTACCTGATACCTGCTGTTTCAAGATGAAATTTTCTGTTCCATGACCTTACTTTCATCCATCTAGAGGTAACCCTAACCCCTAACCCCCTACCCTGGATGTGCCTTTTGTGCTGTGTATCAAACTTAATGACTGACCGCTACCAAGCACCACACTGAGATCAATCATAGTGTTAATACAGGACCTGGTATTTATATGATGATACAACCTGCCAAATGTTACAAACATGCAATAATAAACATTACATTAACACAGAGTCAGACTGAGCTGTCTTACCCTTTCAAAACATCACATTTTTAAAACCGAACCTAATCATTTAGGCCAACAGGCCAGTCACTCTCGCTTAGTGATGGGTCAGACAATTTACAATGGTCACTGTTCTACAAACATATTAAAAGTTGTTAAACGCTAGGTCACCAACTGCTAATTCTTTGATTTGATTTTATATTCATATTCTTCTTCTACATTTTCTGGTTCTTTACTCAGGTTGAGGACAAAACAAGACATTTGAGAACATCCTCTTGGAATTTGGGAAACAATGACATTTTCCAACCTTTATCTAACATTTTATAGACCAAACTAATTGATTAATCAAAATAATTATGGACAAATTAATTGACAAAGAAAATAATTATTAGCTGAAGCCCTAGGACCGTATATTCCACTGATAATTTTTACATGGATGGGAATGAGCTAAGGACAACGCAAGAAGTCTTTGGAG